>NC_054375.1:148944645-149244645 GCF_017654675.1 Xenopus laevis
TTACAAAAAACATTGACCGACACAAAGCCTGCATGTAGAGAGAGACACATTGATGAGAGGGAGAGTGGACAATAACTTGATTTTAATGTTTTAAAACCAGTATATAATATTAAACACTATATTTATGAGCTCTGAAATGGGTTGTCATCCTTCTTAGGCATCAATGTGTCCGATCTACTGAAAACACTAATAGCCCAGAAGCCAATGACAATGAATTAAACTGTTTTCAGGCAGATTTATCACTTAATATCTACCCGCCTTTAACAAGAAGGTGTCACAGTCCATTAATTTTGCCCTGGTTGTAGAGAATTCATTAGTGTATTCACACAAACACGCTAACCTTTTCTAATGGAAAACACTCCCTCAGAATTCTGAAAAACAGAGCCCTATGTCTATTGCCGTTAGGCACTACCTTCCAATTAAAATATACTGTATTTATAAATGGATAGGACATGCCTCGTCTGGAAATTTGCATTTAAACATAGAGGAGGGGAGCTGCCTTGCTGTATAATTTGGCAAAAACTGTTCTGCTAGTACACACAAAATGTCTTTCAAAATAAACAGGGGGTGGGCAAACAAACGAGTGTTTGTATAGACTTTACAAATATTTCCATTGTTAAAGATCTATATATATATATATATATATATATTATATATATATATATATATATATATATATATATATATATATATATATATATATGACTTGTTTCAGCAGCTGTGATCCAATGGGGTCAAAATGCAGGGTTGGTGCTGGCCAATTCCATATTCCCCCAATGGCTGGAGTCCACCTTTCACGAGGTGTGCGCAAGGATAAACGCTGGCAGCCACAAAGATGCTGGGCTAGGTGGCAGCTACAAAGGAGTCCTTCTACTGGTTAGCAGCTTCACAGGCATCAATCCAGTCGCTGTAAACATCTACAGCCTCAGAAAGATCTGATCATTGGGGTTAAGGAATACATTAAAGGCAGACATTAAAATCTATTTATATCTATCGCAAAACAGCAAGAGTCCGCACCGCATCCATAGGTCTTGTGATGAAAAAAATGGTGTTTATTCAACGTTTCATATATAAAATATTATTTTCATATATAAAATTATATATATTCAAATATTATATATATTCAAATAAAGAAAAAGTCCGCACTCATGGGTCTTGTGTAGAAAAGCAAAAAATTACTTAGTGTTTATATATATACACACACACACACACAACTGTAGTCCTATGTAACTACTAAATTATTTATTTTTCTCGATAAGACCTGTGAGTGTGGATCTTTTTACAGTTGAAGATATTTTGTTGTTTCTGCACCCATGCAAATTAATTCCTTTTTCGAGAGTGCTGGGGGGGGGGGAGGGAGAGGGAGAGAGAGAGAAGAGAGAGAAGAGAGAGAAGAGAGAGAAGAGAGAGAAGAGAGAGAAGAGAGAGAAGAGAGAGAAGAGAGAGAAGAGAGAGAAGAGAGAGAAGAGAGAGAAGAGAGAGAAGAGAGAGATATATATAGATATATATATAGATATATATATATAGATATATATATAGATATATATATAGATATATAGATATAGATATATAGATATAGATATATATATAGATATATATATAGATATATAGATATATATATAGATATATAGATAGATATATAGATATATAGATATATATAGATATAGATATATATAGATATATAGATATAGATATATATATATATATAGATATATATAGATATATATATAGATATATATAGATATATATATATATAGATATATATAGAGATATATATATAGATATATATATAGATATATATATATAGATATATATATAGATATATATATAGATATATATATATATAGATATATATATATAGATATTATATATATATATATATATATATATATATATATAGTTAACCAACACATAATTAGTGGCAGTACTGGTTAGGGAATAGCGTTTTATGCAAACAGAATTTAAAGGGCAAGCCAATAGTGATGTGTAGATAGAGAAAAAGGAGTACCACTAGTTACGCTGTACTTTCATCTACCACTTTACGGCTGAAGTGACAACAAACGTGTCAGATAAAAGAAACAAGTCCAGTGATAGGATACAGGTTATTGGAGTTTGGAACTCCTCCAGGCATACCGTACACGAAATGACCCCTGTGTTACGTGCTCGATCCCTGCATGCAAGAAAGAAGAGGAAAAAAAAAAAAAGTGTCACATGGATTTCGCTAGCTAGAGAAGACTATTTACAACTCAGAGGGGTGCTTCCCCTTTCTATAAGACTATCCAGGCTAAACCATCTAACAGTCCAATTCCTGACGGTCACTTTGTCTATTGTTGTACAAAGGGTAAGAAAACATAAAACACAGAGTGAGCTTTGACCAAAGCATAATCACATGGTGATATTAGACAGCTTTACTTACATTTTAACATCACACGACTTCTCGTGGTTACAGAATGGACATGTGAACTGGGTGTCAAGGTTCCCGGTCATCTTCTTCTTGGGTGGAGGCTTTCTCTTTGACTTCCTGCGTCCCATCTCTGCCTATGGATTCTAGGTGTGAATCAAAACTAAGTAAACAAAAAACAAACAGACCTGTCAGGTATACAATTTTGTAATCATTCCTATGGCCCACCAACGGATTTGGGCCAAAATACACCCTCCGACCTCTGTGAAAATCTTATTGTCAGAAGATTGACTGAAATCATGGCATTCCACACACAAGACAATTCAGAGCCACCTGTTTGGGTTAAGAAAAGAAGTTCCTTAATGGGATACTGTCATGGGAAAACATGTTTTTTCAAAACTCATCAGTTAATAGTGCAAATCCAGCAGAATTCTGCACTGAAAAGCACGGACAGATTTTTTAATATTAAATTTTGAAATCTGACATGGGGCTAGACATATTGTCAGTTTCCCAGCTGCCCCCAGTCATGTGACTTGTGCCTTTAGGATGGAACTACTTTCTGGCAGGCTGTTATCTCTCCTACTCAATGTAACTGAATGGGTATCAGTGGGACTTGGCTTTTACTATTGAGTGTTGTTCTTAGATCTACCAGGCAGCTGTTATCTTGTGTTAGGGAGCTGTTATCTGGTTACCTTCCCGTTGTTCTACTGATGGGCTGCTGGGGGGGAAAATTTAAATTTTGAAATCTGACATGGGGCTAGACATATTGTCAGTTTCCCAGCTGCCCCCAGTCATGTGACTTGTGCCTTTAGGATGGAACTACTTTCTGGCAGGCTGTTATCTCTCCTACTCAATGTAACTGAATGGGTATCAGTGGGACTTGGCTTTTACTATTGAGTGTTGTTCTTAGATCTACCAGGCAGCTGTTATCTTGTGTTAGGGAGCTGTTATCTGGTTACCTTCCCGTTGTTCTACTGATGGGCTGCTGGGGGGGAAAGGGAGGGGGTGATATCACTTGCAGCACAGCAGTAAAGAGTGACTGAAGTTTATCAGAGCACAAGTCTGGGGGAAGCTGGGAAACTGCCAATATGTCTAGCCCCATGTCAGATTTCAAAATTAAATATAAAAAAAAAAAAAAATCGGAACTTTAATTACACTATATAAATTATTTGAATCTGGTTTCCTTCAGTCTGGGAATTCATAATTATAACAAGCAGGCAGGAGCCATATTGAGGACACTTATTAAGACAAGCCTTGTATCATCTCAGAATCTTGTTTGTGCACCAGAATGGGGGACCTGATGTCCATCCCCATGCCCTGGCTACACAATTAAACAGTGAAGAGAATGGGGGAATGTGTGGAGAGCAGTGACATGTAGGAAAGGGCTGAATGGAAAGTGAAAGTAATCAACTAAGGCATAGAGGAGGGACAGACAATATTTGATTTACAGCGGAGATTTTTAATAGAGCTTAAAACAGCTATGAATGCTTTAATGAAAAAAATGGATTTCATGTTTAATTTGAAAAGGACTTTTATTATACAGATTTGTGTGTCTGGGTGACAGGTCCACTTTAAGTAAGAATGCGAGAGCACTAAAGTTGCTCAACATGGACAGAGATTGGCCAAACAGTATGACCTAAAGTCCTGCGCCGGGGTCGGGTACCCACAAAGTTTTTTAGGGTATAAAGTCTCAAGATTCCCCGGCCATGCGGGCAGTCTGTGGGTAACCCGGCAACAGTGCGGGCTGGATCCCTCCCACCATCCCCTGTGGTCCCAGGAGTTTTTTTCCCGTTTTCCTGCATTTTTGCTGCCGGGATGATGTCACTTGTTGGCCAAAGTAATGTTACTTCTGGTTATGCTGGGCACCCGGTTTGGAGGGTAAGTTGGGCTATTTGGGGTCGGTTAAGTAGTAGTTTAGTGGGGGAAGTTTGATGGTTGTGGGTCACCGGGATGGGTCAGGTACAGGTCTAACAAAATGAACCCACGCAGGTCTCTAGTCTGACCCATTACAGCAGTGGTGACCAAAATGTAGATCGGCATCTACCAGTAGACCTTTAGTTGGTGATTCCATCAGACAGGCTCAGACAAAACGCAGACGTCAAGAAATAAGTTAAAGGGATACTGTCATGGGAAAACATGTTTTTTTCAAAGCGCAGTTAATAGTGCTGCTACAGCAGAATTCTGCACTGATATCTAATTCTCAAAAGAGCAAACTGATTTTTTTATATTTAATTTTGAAATCTGACATGGGGTTAGGCATATTGTCAATTTCCCAGCACTTTAGGATGAAACTACTTTCTGGCAGGCTGTTATTTCTCCTACTCAATGTAACTGAATCAGACTCAGTGGGACTTGGCTTTTACTATTGAGTCTTGTTCTTAGATCTACCAGGCAGCTGTTATCTTGTGTTAAGGTGGCCATACATGGATAGATCCGCTCGTTTGGCGATGTCGCCAAACGAGCAGATCTCCCTCCGATATGCCCACCTTGAGGTGGGCAATATTGGGCAGATCCGATCGTGGGCCCTAGGGCCCAACGATCGGATCCTAGCATTCGGTAAACGGGCGGTCGGATCGCGGGACCGCATCACGAACAGATGCGGCCGCGATCCGACGGGATTTTCTGTCCCATCCGATCGAGATCTGGCCGACTTTCGGCCAGATCTCGATCGGGGAAGCCCGTTGGGGGCCCCCATACACGGGCCAATAAGCTGCCGACACAGTCTGTCGGCAGCTTTTATCAGCCCGTGTATGGCCACCTTTAGGGAGTTGCAATCTGTTTACCTTCCCATTGTTCTTTTGTTTGGCTGCTGGGAGGGGAAAGGGAGGGGCGATATCACTCCAACTTGCAGTACAGCAGTAAAGAGTGACTGAAGTTTATCAGAGCACAAGTCACATGACTGGGGGCAGCTGGGAAACTGACAATATGTCTAGCCCCATGTCAGATTTCAAAATTGAATATAAAAAAAACTGTTTGCTCTTTTGAAAAATGGATTAAGTGCAGAATTCTGATGGAGCAGCACTATTCCGCATTTTGGCGGAAAAAAAAAAAACACCTTTTCCCGTGACAGTATCCCTTTAAGAGAAAGAAATGTCGGATGAAGTCGTCCAACATTTTTTTCTCTTACCTTATTTCCGGTGCATCCGACTCGACGCCTGCGTTCTGTCAAAGTGCGTTGGATCGGACCGAAAAAGTTTTTGTTGATCTACCCTTAATCACCCTCCTGTTTCATACTTTTTATTCCAGATATTTATTATGTTAAGGTTACATAGAGGGTTGCCACCTTTTTTATCTTTTTTCCCCCTATTAATAAAATTGGGATCAGCCATCATTTTTACCAGCCAATAGTGGCCAGGTGCCAACCCTAGCTACACAAGAAATAGATGTTTAAATACACAGTATTAAGTTTCTCATAAATCAATATTTAAGCAATATTTTCCATGTTACAGAAAGCTAACAATGCTTTTATGGATGTAGATCATAATGGGACAACATCACAAAAAGTAGACCTT
The DNA here is from genome assembly GCF_017654675.1 of Xenopus laevis. Classification (NCBI taxonomy): domain Eukaryota; kingdom Metazoa; phylum Chordata; class Amphibia; order Anura; family Pipidae; genus Xenopus; species Xenopus laevis. Next base: position 148,950,559 of record NC_054375.1, read on the forward strand.
GTATTAGTAAAGTACTGGCACTTGTGCATTACAGCTTGACCACCTAGAAACGTATGAAGGCGTTACAACCGACTATAACCCTCAGATCGGAAAACAACATATGCCAATACCTCCTTTAGCAAATGACTGGCAAACAAGAACAAGGCAAGGGTTGAATCTCCATGTATTTGTTTTAAAGGGGTGGTTAACCTTCAGGTTAACTTTTACTATGTTATAGAATGGCCAATCCTAAGCAACTTATCAATTGGTTTTCATTATTTTTTTTTTATATAGTTTATGAATTATTTGCCTTCTTCTCCTGACTCTTTCCAGCTTTCAAAAGGGGGTCTCTGACCCCCTCGAAAAACAAATCCTCTCTAAAGCTACACATTTATTGTTATTGCTACTTTTTATTACTCATCTTTCTGTTCCGACCCTCCACTATTAATATTTCACATTCTCCTTCAAATCAACGCATGGTTGCTAGGGTAATCTGGACCCTAGCAACCAGATGGCTGAAATTGCAAACTGGAGAGCTGAATAAAAAGCTAAATAATTCAAAAACCACAAATAATAAAAACCAATTGCAAATTGTCTCTGAATATCGCTAAAAGTTAACTAAAAGGTGAACAACCCCTTCGACTTTTAGTATGTTATAAAATGGTCAATTGTAAGCAACTTTTCAATTGATCATTATTTATTTTTTATAGTTGTATAATTATTTGCCTTTTTCTTCTGACTCTTTCCTGCTTTCAAATGGGCGTCGCTGACCCCACCTAAAAAACAAATGCTCTGTAAGGGGCGGGGCACACAAGCAGATTCGGGGAGATTAGTTGCCAGTAGGGATGCACCGAATCCAGGATTCAGTTTGGGATTCGGCCTTTTTCAGCAGGATTTGGCTGAACCGAATCCGCATATGCAAATTAGGGGCGGGAGGGAAATTGTGTGATTTTTTATCAGAAAACAAGGAAGTAAAAAATGCGTTCCACTTCCCACCCCTGATTTGCATATGCAAATAAGGGTTGAGATTCGGTTCGGTATTCCACAGAAGAATTTGGGGGTTCGGCCGAATCCAAAACAGTGGATTCGGTGCATCCGTAGTTGCCAGGCGACAAATCTCCTCGAAGAAGAGGCGACTAATCTCCCCAATCTGCCTTCTGCCGGCTAAAATGAAAATCGCCTGGGAGCAGGCACTCTGAGCCCTTTGTTTTCCCTAAATCGCCCGTAATTGCCTCACGAGAAAACTTCGGAAAACTAAGAGTTCTGAGTGCCTGCCCACAGGCGATTTCCATTTTAGGCAGCGGAAGGCAGATCGGGGAGATTAGTCGCCCCTAAGAAGAAGAGATTTGTCGTCTGGCGACTTATCTCCCCGACCCTAAGGCTACAAATGTATTGTTATTGTTAGTTTTTATTACTCAACTTTCCAGTAAGGTCCTCTCCTAGTCATACTCCAGTCTCTTATTAAAATTAATGAATGGTTGCCAAGGTAATTCCCCCCCTAGCAACCAGATTGCTCAACGTGTAAATTCAAGAGCTGTTGAATAAAAAGCTAAATAACTCAAAAACCACAAATATTAAAAAATGAAAACCAATTGCAAATTGTCTCAGACTATCCCTCTCTACATCATACTAACAGTTAACCCCTTTAAGTCATATAACCAACCCAGACAATTTGTAACAATCTGTGCCCTCCTCCAGGCCTACAAGTGAAAGAACAGTCTACTCGGTCCCTTCTATATCTGGAGACTCTCATTATTCCTACACAACAGATGGAGGTTCCTGTATGACTTGTATGTAATGGCTACACTGTATTTACCAGCAGGGGAAACCTTCCCTCACATAATAACCCCCCACAGTCAAAGATTCCCTATAATCTAATTAGCCTACATCTCCCAGCATGCTCCACACACAAGCAAGTGACAGCAATGCATGCTGGGTATTGTATGCCAGAGACCACACTGGCGGATTCTGGGGGCTGCTGTAAGATGCCACCGTCAGTCACATTGTATTGGGCTTCTGTGGAGCTGAAATTCCAGGGCCTATTCTGATTTTCAGTCGAGACCTGGATAAAGTTTTGTAACACGATTCGCTGGTGAATAACGTGGCGCCGACGTGTGCGAATAACACAGCTGCACCAGGACTATGGGAACAACACAACGGAAGGATAGAGACATCAGCTTTCACATTATACAGAACTCTAATGTAACGCATTATATGTTTATACCTATTTCCCGCTAGATAATCCGCAATCGTGTCTCCGTAGCTCCTCAATGCTTATCCTCCTCCTAACTTTCCACACTTCCGGTGACCACAGAAGCGTCCAATCAGCAGATCCCGATAAGCTATTAGCGCCCGCCTCCTCGTTTCTCTGAATGGTGGTTCGTGTTTCGGAGTTGCAGTCTTGGTTGGCGGCGCGGACACGCCAATCATTAAACAATAAAGTGATTGGCCGAGGCTGGGAGATTATCCTAGCCCCGATTGGATGGATATTTGTAGCGTCAGCTCTGGTACGGTTGCTATGGGTTTTGCTGGTTGCTAAGTGGGGCCTACAGCACGCGGGAAAGCCTCGCTCTATTATTGGTTGTTTGCTTAAATGTAATTACCGCCTTAGTTCACAAGCGTATGGGATTGGTTGGCGTTATTTTGCAATAAAAACATTTATTTAAACCATGTTTGTGAGGTAATGCATTTGCTGCTCTATACCCTCATTTTGTTCACCCTGCTGGTTGTAATTAACTAGTACTGTAAGGGATTAGTATGATGTAGATAGGGTTGCCACGTTTTTTGGAAAAAAATACTGGCCTTCCTATATATTCAGATTTTTTTCCTATCAATAACGTTGGTGTCAAGCATCATTTTTACCGATCAGGCCGGTAAAAAACTGGCCAGGTGGCAACCCTAGATGTAGAGAGTGATATTCTGGGACAATTTGCAATTGGTTTTCTTTTTTTATTATTTGTACTTTTTCAGTTATTTGGCTTTTTATTCTGCAGCTCTCCAGTTTGAAATTCTGGCAATCTGGTTGCTAGGGTCTAAATGCACCTAGCAACCACACACCTAGCAACCCCCATTTGAAAGCTGGAAAGAGTCAAAAGAAGAAGGCAAATAATTAAAAACCTATCCAATAAAAATTGATGAATGAAGGCTAATTGAAAAGTTGCTTATAGTTGGCCACTGTATAACATACTAAGGGGCACATTTACTTAGCTCGAGTGAAGGATTAGAATGAAAAATACTTCGAATTTCGAAATATTTTTTTGGCTACTTCGACCATTGAATTGGCAACTTTGACTTCGAATCGAAAGATTCGAACTAAAAATCGTTCGACTATTCGACCATTCGATAGTCGAAGTACTATCTCTTTAAAAAAAACTTTGACCACCTACTTTGCCACCTAAAACCTACCGAGCACCAATGTTAGCCTATGGGGAAGGTCCCCATAAGCTTTCTAAGCTTTTTTTGATCAAAGGAAAATCCTTTGATCGAAGGATTTTTTCTTCGATCGTTCACTCGAAGCATTTGCGGTAAATCCTTCGACTTCGATATTCGAAGTCGAAGGATTTTACTTTGAGGGTCGAATATCGAGGGTTAATTAACCCTCGATATTCGACCAATAGTAAATGTGCTCTTAAAAGTTAACTTAAATGTGAACCACCCCTTTAACTAGTACCACTGAATCACCAAGGTGGCAACCCTTCAAAAAACAATAAAAAATAATAATAAAGGACACAGCTACTAAAGGCATTTATTTTAGTGAATTCCAGTTAGGGTTGCCAACTAACTGGTATTTTACCGGCCTGGCTGGTAAAAATGATGGCTGATCCCAATGTTATTAATAAGGAAAAAAGATATTGGAAGGTCGGAATTTTTTTCCAGAAAAGGTGGCAACCCTAATTCCAATGGAGGGGTTTGAAGAAATTCAGGCCCTATTCAACAGGAACAGGTGAGTGGGTTGAAACTGAGGGTGATTGCATGAGAGGAGCCACACAAGGATTGCTCCTGAAAAATGTGTGTTAGTTGCATAGATTCCATAGATACAGCTAGGCTTGCCATCTGGCCGTTATTTTAAAGGCCTGGCCAGTAAAAATGATGGTTGATCCCAATGTTATTAATAGGGAAAAAAGATAAATATATAGGAAGGCCGGTATTTTTTTCCAGAAAAGGTGGCAACTCTAGATACAGCAGGGAAAATAAGTATTGAACATACCAACAGTTTTCTCAGTAAATATATTTATGAATGGTTCCCCTTCTCACTAGGGGGCAAATTTACCAAAGGTGAAGGGGCTAACGCTAGCGACTATTCGCCAGCGTGAGGTCATTTTGCCACTTCGATGATTTACTAACGGGTGCTGGCGTAAATTCACTGGCGAAGTGGACCTACTCTAGCGCTACTTCGCACCCTTACACCAGGCAAAGTTGCGCTCTGGTGAAGGGACGTAACTACGCTAATTCACTAACTTGCGGATTTTCGTGAACGTTACCTCTTGCGACAGACTTTACTTCGCCACCTCAGACCAGACGAAGTGCAATAGAGTAGAAAGGACTCGCTTCAAAAAAAGTTGAAATTTTTTCTACGTCCAAAAAAACGCTGGCGTCTTTTACTTTTTTAAGGGTGAGAGGCTGAAAAAGATCGTAAAGTTTTTTTGGGGGTACCCTCTTTCCCCCCTACATTTCCTAACATATGGCACCTAAACTATACAGTGGGCACATGTACTTTAACTTGGCGCAGTATGCAAATTAGGCATCGCTAGCGTAACTTCGCTTTCCTTGACAAATTAACGCTAGCGCAACTTCGCTACCTTTAGCCTCCCTGGGCGCAACTTCGGATTTTAGTGAATTTGAGCAGTCCTGGCGAAACTATGCCTGGCGAAGTGTGGCGAAGCCGTATCTAGCGCATTTCCGGCACTTAGTGAATTTGCCCCAAGGACTCCATCCTAAGGGATGTATGAGTGGCTTGCGTGATAGAGGATCTCTGCAGCAGCGTTCCTAGAGGGGGGCGGGCCCTGGTGCGCGATGCGCAGTATGTACGGCGCGCTGCCGGGTTGATTTCAGTGCCGTGCGGCGCTGCCGGGGGGCGCTGAGGGGGTGCGGGCGTAACTACAGAGGAAGCAGACCCTGCGGCTGCAGGAGTGCCCAGGAGGTATACAGGGTCCCATGAGGCCCTAATTAATGAGTAATCTCAACATATATTGTTAAAACAGATCAACCTCTACATATATTGGGGGCCCTACAATTAATTTGCTGTGGGGCCCAGTAACATGTTGTTACGCCACTGCTATAAACCTAAACAGATCCATCCCTTAGGCACTGAAAACAAAAATGTTTTATTTCTCAAACACCTCCGTGGCACATGAAAATAATGAAATATATGTTAGCTGTTTGATCTGATAAATTTATTTTTGTATTATTTGCTGGTAACAGACAAACACATAAAAGAGCACTGCTAAAAAGAGATTGACGTTTAGAACAGGATCACCAACAATCGAGACCTGAGTATATTACACAAGAAAACACTCTGATTTCTCTATTTACTCTTCATAGTTCCATTGTCATTTTCTGGATTCCAACAATATGTAAAAAAAAAAAAAAAAGCAGAAATGTTCAATACAAAAAACAACATTAAAAATGTAAATGAAAACACTCGGGGCCGGAATCTCTGACACATAATCAGATTTCTTTTTTTTTTAACCCTTAAAAGTTGCCAGATAAGGGAGAATAACAGCACATGAAATCAGAAAATGTACCTGCTTATATAACTAATTATTATTATTATTATTATTATTATTATTATTATTATTATTATTATTAAAGGGCCACAGCTAATGAGATGAGTTCCTGTAGGCATAAAGACTTAATACAAGCAAAGGTGATTATACGTAAAGGTAACTTTTTTTTGTTTTGTATTTTTTCTTAAACTAAGAGGCTTCATAGATTTTAGGGATATTTAAGTTTATGTTGCTGCTGTTGTGCCATCAAATCAGTGCAACCAGTAGACCTATACTCTTGGAAGCAGTGCACCATCCAGTTGGCTCACAGACCAACCCAATGACTTGTGCTGTTAGTTGGGGTCAGACAACATTAATTCAATTTACACAAATACATATACATTTTCCCAGTGTCCCCTTTAAAGCTGAAGTACACCCCAGTACTTAACTGGGCATTCTGGGGGATCCAGATATTCTAGTATATGCCCATGAGTACTCACACGTGCAAAAGGAAAGGCAAAAGCTTCATGTTTTTGGCATTTATGTTTAGTTCCTGACTTAACAGAACATGACTGATCTCATTAAACAGCGTGAAAGAACCTGCCCAGCATGTTAAAATACTGGCGAATGCAATCACAGGCATGATTTATGTAATCTATAATAAAATTACCCCCCTTCCTTTAATACTTGCTCATTAATAAAAACTGGTCACAGTCCGTTCACTACTATCACAGACGCTAATTAAAAGGTGCGAGGGTACAATGTGGTCTGAAAGAGGCATTTGCCATTGGATTGTACATAGGTTATGGTCATTTCTTTAGGGGTAATCTCTATGTAGGCGAAAGCCCCCATCGTGTCTGGATCGCCTTGAAAAAATTTCAAATAATCAGTGGGGACATCATCCTCATGAATTCGGGAATTCTCCATAAAGTTTCCAGCCCCGCTCAGCAAGTAGCCGATGCCCTGGTCGTCCTGGAGGTACTGGAAATCAAACAAAACAAAAATAATGAAGCAGTGGTCATTTTATTATTAGGTTAGTAGTCGTAAAGCACCACCATATTCTGCAGAAGAATATATCTTTGTAGAAAACTGGAGACGTGGGTCAGACTGCATAAAATTTAATTTTTAGATAGGTAAAGGAGCCATAAATTTACAGATTTTTAACTGTACCGGTATGGGATCTGTTATTCGGAAACACTTTATCCGTAAAGTTCCAAATTAAAGAAAGACCATCTCCCATAGACTCCATTTTATCTAACTAATGCACATTTCTAAAAATGATTTCCTTGTTCTCTGTAATAATAAAACAGTAGCTTGTACTTAATCCCAACTAAGATATTACAATTAATCTATATTGCAGGCAAAACCAGCCTATTGGGTTTATTTCATGTTTAAATAATTTTCTAGTAGACTCTAGGTATGAAGATCCAAATTATAGAAAGATTCGATTTCATGTGAGTTTTTAAAAACTCCCTAAACTCCCATAAATTCGAAATTCGACCAATCAAAATTTATTAATAAAATCGACTCGGACGAATGGAATCGACTCAAAAACTCAAATCAAATTCGATTTGAATTTTAAAAACTCGATTTGAGTTTTTTTTTCCCCTGAATGTTTTTTTTTAGAATTTACTAATCCATGTGTACTATTGTGAGTGGGTCCCTAAGCTCAGGAAGTGACAGCAGCACAGAGCATATGCAGAGAATCAGCAGAAAAGAAGATGGGGAGCTACTGGGGCATCTTTGGAGACACAGATCTTTACTGCTAAAGGGCTGTGGTTGCCTTGGGCTGGTACAGAAGCACACAATATAATATACAACATTTCTAGCTACTTCTGTATTTAAGTTTTAGTTCTCTTTTAAAGGTGAACCACCCCTTTGACTAAAGGAGAGCCCTAAGCCTCTGTGTTGTTATCCATACACTTTCATATTCCCTTTAGAAGTTACCTGCATGTTGTGTTCATGCCCACACAGGTAGGCTGTGACCCCGTACTTCTTAAGCAATGGCTCTAAAGTATGGAGCAGGCAATGGGTCGGCCCATGTTCTGCCACTGACCACACGGGGTAATGACCAGCCACTAACAAGTAATCGTCCTTGGAGCTCTGCAGCTTCTCCGACAGCCACTCTAGCTGTGTCCCTGCCATTCTGAGATTGTTTGGACCGCGTGGTTGTCCATCATGGAAGTCATCTGAAATTCCACACAGCTGGACTGTGTCCAGCATCAGAATTCGCACGGTAACGTTGCTGCCTGGGATGGTAAAGGCAAGATCATAGTAGTAATCAGGATAGTTCCTGTAGGTAAAAAAAATACACATGGGTATAACTTGAGTTATAGAGTCCATGATTGTTTTCCTCTGGACAGTGTTAAACAGATATTAAAGGGTGTTTTCACCTTTAAATTACTTTTAAGTACGATGTAGAAAGTGAAAATAATTGCAATTGGTTTTAATTTTTTATTATTTATGTTTTTTTTTTTTGTTATTTCGCTTTTTATTCAGCAGCTCTCCAGTTTGGAATTTCAGCAATCTGGTTACTGGGGTCCAAATGACCCTAGCAACCAGTGACGTAACTAGATATTACTGGGCCCCACAGCAAATTATTTTTCAGGCCTCCAAAATGTCAAGAAGTTGACCTGTATTACCAATATGTATTTAAATTGTATATGAATTAGGGACTCACGGGCCCCCTATACCTCCTGGGCCCCACTGCAGCAACAGGGTCTGCTTCCTCTGTAGTTACGCCCCTGCTAGCAACCATGCATTGATATGAATAAGAGACGTGTTTGAAAAGAAAAAGATCTATCGACAGATATATTAACAAAAAAATAAAAAATTGGATGAAAAAAGGGATCTGACTTGCATCAGTGTGTTCAAAGTTATTGATTAGAGAGAAAGATATCCCTTTTTTATCAATGAAAATAAATTTAAAAGGTTATTGAAACCCCTAAATCTTCCAGTAAAGTGACTTCTTATGAGGATAACGGGGTGATAAACTCACCCTACTAGTGACTTTTATTGAGTTTAATAGTTAAAAAAAAAAATAAATAAATAATTGTATAAGTGCCAGTGCTTGCAATAATTTAAATTCTTTAAATCCCTCTATTGAGGCTTAAAGTGACTAGGGGCTGATTTATCAAAGGTCGAGGTGAATTTTCGAATGAAAAAAATGCGAATTCCAAGCTATTTTTTGTGTTCTTCGACTAGGAAATAGTCCAAATTCGATTTGAATTTGAAAAAAATGACTGTCTCTTTACAAATTCGACTTCGACCATTCGCCATCTAAAACCTGCTGAATTGCTGTTTTAGCCTATGGGGACCTCCTGGAACCTATTGGTGGACTTTGAAAAACTTAGAGTTAAATTCGATCAAATGCGCTATTCCTTCAATTCGTATGATTCGAATCTGGCCGAATACGGACCTATTCGATCAAAAACGGATCTATTTGACCAATTTTGACTTAATTTCAGTTGGTCTTTTTGAATTCGAATTTCGAAGTTTTTTCAATTAGAAATTCCACCCTCTTATAAATATGCCCCTAAGTGTATAGACAATAGTTTAAGTGACTCCGTGCTGAATTGATAACCAACTGAAAAAATTCATTGAAGACTTGTGAATTTTTGATTCATCAATTCATTAACTACTGCTGAATACAGCTTTAAACTGTGCAGGGTTAATACATTTTAAAAAAGAAAAAATACATGAAGTGATTATGTACCAAAATTCAGATTACTCAATTCATCCAGATTTTTGCACATCATCACTTTATATATATTCCTTCGATCGTACGATTCGAATACGGACCACTTTGACCCCCAAAAAACTTCAACCTCTATTCAGTTGGTCTTTTTGAATTCGAAGTTCGAAGTTTATTTACTGTGAACTTTGACCCTTAATAAATATGCCCCTTAGTCACTTTAAGCCTCAATAGAGGAAGTTAAAGAATTTAAATTATTGCAAGCACTGGCACTTATCCAATTAATGTTTTTTTGTTAGTAAGCAACATGGAAAGAGACAATTCGTTTTAACTATTAAACTCAATAAAGAGTCACTAGTAGGGTGGGTATATCACCCCGTTATCCTCATAAGAAGTCACTTTACTGGAAGATTTAGGGGTTTCAATAACCTCTTAAATTTATGAATAAGAGACTGGAATATGAATAGGAGAGGCCTTAAAAAAAGAAATAAATAATTGGCAATAACAATACATTTGTAGCCTTACAGAGCATTTGTAATTTACATATATGGGGTCAGTGACCCTCATTTGTAAGCTGGAAACAGAATAAGAAGGCAAATAATTAAAAAACGAAAAAAATGAAGACCTATTCAAAATTTTCTGAAAATAAGCTGTTCTACAACGTACTAAAAATGATCTTAAAGGTGAACCACCCCTCTCCAATTTAAAGTATCATTCTGACCCAGTGACACAACACAAACTGAGCTTGTGCTTAGCTTGATAGGTTTTATACAGCAACAATATGGTGAATGTAAGTGATGAGGACAGGCTTAAAAGCAGGGTTATAAATCATTGTGGACGGATACAGAAGGAAAGAATATGACACCAACTTTTTCTTTAACCAGGGATTATCATTCTGATTCACTAAGCTCTGTTTTGTCAGCAGAATCATTCAGAGCTACTGGGCATTGTGTCCAATCAGTACTCGCAGGTTCATGATGGTTTACTTTATGCATTTGTAGTTTTTACCCAGCATTTCTGCAGCCTGTGAATAGGTTTAAAGGGGTTGTTCACCTTTAAACTAACTAGTAATTAGTATGATGTAGAAAGTGATATTCTGAGTCAATTTGCAATTGGTTTTCATTTATTATTATTTGTGTTTTTGTACTTATTTAGCATTCAGCTGCTCTTTCAGTTTGTAATTTCAGCAATCTGGTTGCTAGGGTCAAAATTGCTCTAGCAACGGTGTGCTGATGTGAATAAGAGTCTGGGATAAAGAATAGAATAGAAGATGAGTAATAAAAAGCAGCAAGAACAATAAATTTGTAGCTTTACAGAACCTATATTTTTTCGATGGGGTCAGCGACCCCCATTTGAAAGCTGACGAAGAAGGCAAATAATTTAAAAAAACTATTAAAATGAAGACCAATTGAAAAGCAGCTTAGAATGACCAATTCTATAACATACTAAAGGTTAACTTAAAGGCGACCCACCCCTTTAAGTGATGTTATAATCTATGCTGCATCAAGTGGGAAAACCCGTGTTTTATTTGTACTTTCCAAAAATGTACAGAAACCTCAAAAAGAGGAACAGTAACATTTTTATGTAATACAAACTGAAGCAGCTTCCACCCTGACAGTATAATTATGAAAAGAACTTCCTCATGCTCTCCTAGACTTAGTTGCAGTTTGTTTTATTTGTTTTCTTCACCGGGTATTTTTCCCGGGGCCCCAGCAGGCCAGTCCGACCCATTTCACCCTGAATTTGCTGGCAGCTTGGGGTACAGCTTACTCACAGTACAAACTGCCATCTTTGAGTGACAAGGCTTTGTTCCTGAACGGCACATTTTGGCAGTCCCGGATTTGCGGCAAGGCAGCAAAGGCCCAGGCCTAGGGCGACATAAATTAAGGGGCGGCATACAACCCAGTGGCACAGTCAATTAGTTTGATTCTGGAGCACTAGCCACTAGCCACTAGTGCTCCGGTAAGAAGAAAAGATGCGCATATACTCTATCTTTTGGGAGAGAGGGAGCGATGGAGGATCCTGGCCTCTGGGCGCCCTCATACTGGGGAAAAAAGAAAAAGAGTTGCTAGCATGAGGGGAAGCCAATTTAAGGGTATACGACTTATTATGGGGATCTATACAAACCAGGTTGAATGTCACCCCAAGCTTTGCATTTGTGCTGAAGGAACACTATGGAGTGATACAAAACTTCCACTCAGAACCATAAGGCTCTTGCCACCCAATGGTCCTCTGATGCATTTTAATGGCAGCTTAGATTTACATTTCACCTGGTTCTCCAGCTAAAACCCCAGAGGTTATCGGTTACCTATAGAGTAGCTTTATTATATTGCTGAATAGCGCCCACAGCATGCTGGGAAATCAAGTTCAAGCCCAGCTTGAAAATCGCAGTTTGATGTATTTCATCCTACAATATCTGTGACGCACAAAGACACGTGAAGTCCCGAGGCCGTGTTCAGTGGCATAACTACATTATAATACACAAAAGCCATGAATATCCTGTAAATTATATCCTTATAAACGGTGAGTAGTGATGTCATCAGTTATAAACGGTGAGTAGTGATGTAATTTCTGTCACATGACTCACTAAAATTTGTGTATTATAATAAATAAAGTACCCCCAGTTGTAAAATATGAGGATATTAGAAGTTACCTCGGAGTTCCATGACCTGTATAAAAACACTCGGCCTTCGGCCTCGTGTTTTTATATGGTCATGAAACTCCTCGGTAACTTATAATATCCTTATATTTTACAAGAGGGGGTACTTTATTCACTATATATGGGACCCCCAACATATCCAGTGGTTGACCTGTTTTATCAATATATGTTGAAATTTCTCTTTATTTAGGGCATCATGGGGCCCCTGTACCTCCTGGGCCCCCCTGCAGCCACAGGGTCTGCTTCCTCTGTAGTTACGCCCCTGGCTGTGTTCATATAGGCACACGCAGACAATACAAAGCCAACTCCTTAAACAAATGACAAAAACACATGACGAGGAAAGTCAAACACAACACAAATATGAATCATGTGCGGCTGAAACAAAAAAACCACACTCAAGTTCATGGTGAGTTCAGCAAAAGTTGCCATGGAATTACCAACCACCAAATACAACCAGGAATCTATAGATACAGCTTTAGTTAGACCTACCAATACACATTCCTTTATCTTTCTCATTTATATATACATTATATATATATATATATATATATATATATATATATATATATATTATCTGTTAAACGGGTAGTTCACCTTCAAGTTAACTTTTAGTATGGCTACTTTTAAGCAACTTTTCAATTGGTCCTCGTTATTATTATTTTTTATAGTTTTTGAATTATTTGCCTTTTTTTCTGACTCTTTGTAGCTTACCAATGGGGGTCACTGACCCCATCTAAAAACAAATGCTCTCTAAGGCTACAAATGTTGCTACTTTTTATCACTCATCTTTCTATTCAGGTCCCTCCTATTCATATTCCAATCTCTTATTCAAATCAATGCATCATTGCTAGGGTAATTTGGGCCCTAGCAACCAGATCACTAAAATTGCAAACTGGAGAGAATATCACTCTCTACATCATACTAAAAGTTAACTCAAAGATGAACCACCCCTTTAACCTCCCAATATATATATATATATATATATATATATATATATATATATATATATATATATATATATATATATGGGTTTCCACTATTACCTTTCAGAGGCATGGCCTTAATGTATAATAATATTCAAGGCTATTGTGATACAGAATTCTCTGGAACGTGGGGTTTTCGGATTTTCTGCAATTTGTATCTCCATATATTGCGGAGATTATTTACTACAATTGAAATTTATCTCATATTTTATTTAAAAAACCAGGAAAATACTCCCATGTGCGATTTTAGCTTATTTATTATTAAAAAAAACTAAATTTAATTGGATCGCGGAAAAACTAGATAAAATTGAGCGAAAACCCGAATCACGGCTTCACAAAAAGTCAGGTTTTGAGCTAAACCCAGCATATGCAACAAAAACATCAAATTGAGATAGGTGCCTCTCCTATTGACTTATACAAGATAGGTCTGAGATGGTGGATTTTCAGATTCTGGCTTTTTGCAGCATCGGGGGATAATAAATCTCGAAAAATTCAAGTGTTTTTTTTTCCTCTAAAAATTCTAGTAAAATTTTTTCTAGATTTTAACATTCATATTTTAATAAATAACCCCCTACATGTATGTAGGGACCCTGAGGCTTAAGTTCCCCTTTTCATTCAGAGCCTCTTGGTGGATATGGGGTCTCCAAGAGTTTCCAGGGGCAGAGCTCTTGGATTGGTGCAGCATGGCTGATCCCAAAAGCAGCCACAAGGTGTCGCTGTGCCCTATAAAAGGAGATTGCCATGTGCTCAGTCAGCCATTACTGCTGAAGGATTTCTGCTGATTTGTACTTCACTAAGTAGTAGTAGTAGTAGTAGTAGTAGTAGTAGTAGTAGTAGTAGTAGTAGTAGTAGTAGTAGTAGTAGTAGTAGTAGTAGTAGTAGTAGTAGTAGTAGTAGTAGTAGTAGTAGTAGTAGTAGTAGTAGTAGTAGTAGTAGTAGTAGTAGTAGTAGTGAGTTCAGCTGCCACTATGTGGAGGCAGGAAGGCCCCTGCGGCTGGGGTGGCGACCCCATGCCTGGGAGCTCGATCAAGAGGGTCGAGAGCTTTAGATTTTTCCAACTGAATGTGAAATGCTTGCGCTATATACAGTGCTGGGAGCTACAGTTCAGCTTTGGATTCAGCAACAGTGTGCTCGCTCAATAGACAGTGCTGGGTGCTATGTCTGAAAGATAATTCAAGCTGCATATGTTTATGGAATGGATTCATCGCTGCTCCAGCTCTAGGTAAGCCTGCCAGCTCTGTATGTGAGCCCTCGAGTGAGGGGTGCCAGGGGAGGGTGGAAAAAGAGAGGATCCAGCATATTTCCATTTATGACACTGGCTTTGTTTATGCCTGCTACGAGGGAGCCAGTACCTAACCGGAGGGAAAGGTATTTGGGATGCTAGTGCTACTTGGGACCTAGTGTGCTCATTTGGGATAAGGGACTGAGACTTTAATCTGCAAATGAGTAGTGCGGGACTGCCACAGGTTCCCATGGGAGTGGGTTATATTGTATGATGAAAATGTGTTTTTACTTACCCTTTAAATTACACTTTCTTTATATAAAGTTGTCGTTTTTATAAAAGCAAAGTGTGTGTTGCATGTTATTCCTAATAGGATCCCATTAGGTGGAGGCACTGCCAGAGAAGAGCATTCCCAGTACCCTTTCACCCTGCAAAGGGGACTCAGGACCTGTAAGTGGTAAATATTGTGATGTACCACCTTGGCACCAGGGGGGTGGCCAAAAATGGATTAAATGTACTTAAAATTAATTTAAGCATGAAATAAACCCAATAGGATTTTTTTCTTCCTCGAATACGGATTAATAATAATATAGTCTGGATCAAGTACAAGCTACTGTTTTGTGATAGAAAAAGAAAATCCATTTTAAAAATCGGAAATTTTTTTCTTAAAATGGAGTCTACAGGAGACTGTCTTCTGACCCTACTAATTCAGTGCTTTCTGTATAATGGGTTTCCGGATAACGGAACTCATACCTGTACTAAAATCTACAATTAGCAAATATATTAGTATGCATAGTTTATATATGTGAGAGCATAGAAAGAATTGTATAAGGATATGTATATTTGTGTACTGGGTTTGTTTGGAGGGGTTGAACTTGATGGACTTTGGTCTTTTTTCAACCCAACTTAACCATGTAACTATGTGACTTCCATTTTAAAGGGGTGGTTCGACTTTAAGTTAACTTTTAGTATGTTATATCGACTTTTCAATTGGTCTTCATTTTTTTTTTATAGTTTTTTTTCTTCTGACTCTTTCCAGCTTTCAGATGGGGGTTACTGACCCCATCTAAAAACAAATATACTGTAAGGGCAGAGACACACACTCACATTCAGGGAGATTTAGTTGCCTGGCGATAAATCACCTCTTCTTTGTGGCGACTAAATCTCCCCAATTTGTCCCCAAATCTGAGCGTGTGTCTCTGCGCTAAGGCTACACATTTATTGTTGCTGCTACTTTTTATTACTCATCTTTCTACTCAGACCCTCTCCTATTCATATTCCAGTCTCTTATTCAAATCAGTGCATGGTTGCTAGGGTAATTTGCATCCTGGCAACCAGACTGCTGAAATTGCAAATTGGAGAGCTGCTGAATAAAAAGCTAAGTAACTCAAAAACCACAAATAATAAAAAATGAAAACCAAATGCAAATTGTCTCAGAATATCACTCTCTACATCATACTAACAGTTTATTTAAAGGAGAAAACCAATTGCAAATTGTCTCAGAATATCGCTCTCTACGTCATACTAACAGTTAATTTAAAGGAGAACAATCCCTTTAAGCACAGAAGGGATGGGCGAATTTTTTCGCATTGTTTCGCCTTAAAAGACACCCATAGACTTGTATGGTGTCGTGTGTCAAAAAAATATTGGATGTCTGCAATATTTCACCGGCAGCTATTTTTGGCGAAACAAAACGGGTCAAATTCGCTATGGCACATCACTCCAGTTGATGCCGGTGAAATTCTATCTGCTACAGTTTTTGTTTTTAGGATGCCATGAATACAAGTTACAAGCATTACCATCGCGTGGAGACGTTGGTGTAAGCAATCTGAGCAGAAACATTCCCTTTGTGATCATGATTTCCCGCCAGTATGTACCAAGGAAGCTTGACCAGGGACTCGGCACTGTACACCGACTCAAAAGTGAACTGAAAGAGGAACAAAGGTGAGAAAGCAGAAATATTGGTGAAAACAGAAATATTGGTAAAAGAAGAAATATAAGTGTATATCACTGCTGCAATTGGTACTAACACTTCCTGATCTGTACTTGTTTTTTCTATGCGTATCATGGGGACGCTGCTGCCTGCACTGCACCTAGGGCTGTGTAGTCAATATCATGCGTTAGGTATGTGTCAGCCGGTACTGAACATGTGCTGTGCCATAATGGCAGAATAGACCTTTCATTAACCAGTACCTTAAATCTGGGGTCTGACTCATCAGTGACGCCATCATAGTAGAAATTGTCACCCAAGGACAGAATAAAGTCTGCACCCAGTTTGGCCACTGTTTTGCTTATCTCTTCAGCCACCAGTTCCTGCTGCCTTGTAGTGAAGGGAGGAAGGGGCAGTCCCCCCCAGTCTCCGAGAGCCACAAAACGAAGAGAAGGCTCTTCATGGGGGATTGTGTAGGTACAGATCCCAGGCAGGAGGCATGAGAAGAAGAAGAGCAGTAAAATATCCATTCTGATGAGGGAACCTATGTGGGATAGATTAGACATACATTAAAATATAAAGTTAATAACAGTTAGGGATGCACCGAATCCACTGTTTTGGAATCCTTTGTGAAAGATTCGGCCATAGTGAATCCGAATCCTTATTTGCATGTGTACATTAGGGGTGGGAAGAGGAAAAAAATTTCACTTCCTTGTTTTGTGACAAAAAGTCACGCGATTTCCCTCCCCATCCCTAATTTGCATATGCTAATTTGGTTTCAGGATTCATTTCTGCCTGGCAGAAGGATACGGCCCGAATGCAATGCTGCTGAAAAAGGCCGAATCCCGAACTGAATCCTGCATTAGGTGCATCCCTAATAACAGTACAACTCACAGTGGCGTAACTACTGGGGGAGCAGGGGGTGCAATTGGGCCAGGGCCCGCACCCCCTCAGGGCCCCCCGGCAGTCACGCTGGCTGGAGTCGAGGGTGGGGGGCGGGGCACTGCCCGCACCAGGGCCCGCCCCCACCTAGTTCCGTCACTGACAACTCAGATTTACCCTTGCTCCCTTCACAAGGTGTCCCGGAGGGACCGGAGAGGATTCAGTGCGCCCTCACACATGCAGAGCTCCTCAAACTGAAAATGTCCAAGAACAAAAGAAAAAAAAGTTGGGAGGGCACACCGCCTCATAAAGTAAAAACTGTTTATTGAAGCATTGAAAAACAGGTGGCTGCATTGTAAGCACCTAAGGCATTTCGGGAACACCCCTTAATTATAGGCTAGATGATGATGATTATGGCCTATGTTCCTGAAACACGTTAAGAGTTCATTACTCTGCAGTCACCTGTTTTTTAATGTTTTAATAAACGGTGGTTTTTACTTTAGGAGGTGGTGTGCCCTTCCAACTTTTTTTCTTTTGGTCTTGAACATTAAAATGGAGATATATATTGCATGGATAATAAATCCCTACCCATTAAATAAATGTATTTTCTGGCATTTAATGGTGTACTCCCTCTCTACTACCTCTCAGTTGGGTGCTTGGATTTAGACTGGAGCTAAGGTACAGGGAGCTTCCCATCAATAGTGTCCTACAGGATTATTATCTGTTATTTCTATTGTGCAGATATATTCTGCAGTGCTGTACAGAGACATCGGTTCCTGTCCCAGAGTAGCTTACAGTCTGAGATCCCATACTATGACTGGTACAGGTCATGTGTCACCCATCACTAGGCATGGTACCCTAGCAACCATGCACTGATTTGAATAAGAGACTGGAATATGAAAAGGAGAGGCCTGACTAGAAAGATGAGTAATAGATGTAGCAATAACAGATACAAATACATTTGTAGCCTTACAGAGCATTTGTTTTTAGATGGGGGTCAATGACCCCATTTGAAAGCTGGTAGCCATGTGTTCAGGGTCCATTTTGTGCTAGCTCTAGCCTGAGCAGGCAGGCGGAGCTCATGTAGAACCTAAAGGATTCAGGTCTAGTAAGGATAGGCTACTTACTTTAGTGGGCCCATTTACTTAGTTCGAGTGAAGGAACAGAATAAAAAAAACTTTGAATTTCGAATGTTTTTTTGGCTACTTCGACCATTGAATGGGCTACTTCGACCTTCGACTTCGAATCGAACGATTCGAACTAAAAATCGTTAGACTATTCGACCATTCGATAGTTGAAGTACTGTCTCTTTAAAAAAAACAAAAAACTTCGACCCCCTAGTTCGCCACCTAAAACTTACTGAAGTCAATGTTAGCCTATGAGGAAGGTCCGCATAGGCTTCGCAAGCTTTTTTAGGTCGAAGAAAAATCGTTCGAATTGAACGATTCAAAGCATTTAATGGTTCGATCAAACAATTTTTCGTTCGATCGAACGAATTGCGGTAAATCCTTCGACTTCGATATTCGAAGTGGAAGGATTTCCATTCGGCAGTCGAATATTGAGGGTTAATTAACCCTCGATATTCGACCATAAGTAATTTTGCCCCTAAGAGAACCCCTTTAGGAGTGACAGATAGACAGGTTATCTAATTGAGCAGCCTACGGCTCTTACGAGGAGAGTCAGAGGGATTAAGATCCAGGGTACTAATTGCCCAGAAGTAGGGACTAAGTGTAGGGGCCCCTACGGGTTAATGTGCCCTGCAGCTTTAAGGCCCCCACCTTTTTCTTCGAGTGATCTGCCAGGAGAGGTGTGACAGCTTCCTGCTATGCTGCACTATAGTGAGTGTAAGGAGTGGCCTCTTCCTCTTTCGCCTCTGGATGCTGATCCAGCTGGGTGAGCTCAGAGGGGCTGAGTACAGAAGGCCCAGAAGAAGTCATGTGTCCAAGTCGGGGACCAGGAAAACCCGTGAATGAGGAATAGATATACTAGGGCAGACTTGTCATAGTCTCTATAGGAGAGAAAGGCAGAGAGGTTAGAGCAGTGGAGTAACTAGATGCTACTGGGCCCCACAGCTAATTAATTTTAGGGCCCCCAACATTTCCAGAGGTTGTCCCGTTTTACCAATATATATTGACATTTCTCATTAATTAGGGCCTCATAGGCCCCCTATTCCTACTGGGCCCCCCTGCAGCCGCAGGGTCTGCTTCCTCTGTAGTTACGCCCCTGGCTTAGAGAGAAAGAGCAGTTCTGAGCTCCAACGCAGGAGTGATAGATTGGAGGTATCTCTCCCAGGCCATATTGCCTGTAGTATAGGGATCCCAGCGGAGAGGGAATCAGGAGAGATGATTGCCCTGAGGTTGATCCAGAGACACTGCTGGAATATGTCCCAGAGGTGAAGTGAGAGAACTGCTTACGTCTGTCCCCAGGGAGTGTCAGCCTGTGTCTGCTCTAGATGAGCTGTCTGCAGATCTGTGTGACCTCTCTATATGCTGTTGCCTCAACTCCTGCGTGAGTACAAACCTAATGTCACTTGCCTCGTGCATCGTTCAATAAACCTTGTTCCTGTTTTATTAAGAATCTCCAGGCGCCCAAGTCTTTTGTTATTGCACAGTAGCCTGTGGGAGTTGTAGTTACACTACACCACACCTTTAATCTTCCATATAGCAAAGGCCCTAGCCTGAAGTGTTAGAGTCACGTGTAACCCATGGCCCAAAATAGGTGTTACATAAGTGTACAGACTTAGGGGTGTAGAGATTCCCCTGGGTTCCACTTAGGGAAATGCTGAAAGCTGGGTGTACCTTCATCGCTGCTGTGTATGTTCTCTTTCCTGTGGGGACTGATACTGACCAAAGATGCTGTGAGTATATGCCTATCCACTGTTCTGTATGATCCTGTTTGTTCTGTATGTACACTCCAATGAGGATTGTATTGTTCAATGGTTAAATTATAAAAATCACTGGCACCCAATTATTTGCACCCTGAATATAGATACAGTTTCACTACACCCTGCCTCCAAACCGTTTGCGAGGGCTTACTCCCTAAGATTTAAGGTCTCATCCAGAGCACAGTATAGGGAGTGGAGCTTATAGTTCGAGAACTGGGCGCTCAAATTACCATAGCGCTACAACTATAAAAAATAAAGTACTAGTACTGCTAAAGGGGTTGTTCACCTTTAAATGATGTTTTAGTATGATGTAGAGAGTGATATTCTGAGACAATTTGCAATTGGTTTTCATTTTTTATTATTTGTGGTTTTTCAGTTATTTAGCTTTTTATTCAGCAGCTCTCCAGTTTGCAATTCTGACAATCTTTCTGCTGGGAATTCCCCCAGCAACCATGCGCTGATTTGAATAAAAGACTGGAATATGAATAGGAAAAGCCTGAATAGTAATAAAAAGTAGCAATAACAATACATTTGTAGCCTTACAGAGCATTTGTTTTTTAGATGGGGTCAGTGACCCCCATTTGAAAGCTGGAAAGATTTAGAATGCACAAATAATTAAAAACCTATCTGATAAAAATTGAATTATGAAGGCTAATTGAAAAGTTAACTTCAAAATGAACCACCCTTTTCAGACAATGGCCACATTTGCCAGGTGAAGGAATGTGCCCAGGACTGGCAATCTGTGGGTTCTGGCAAATGCCAGAGGGGCTGCTGCAAGTTGCCATCGACAGTCACTATTTATTGGGCTGGTGGGAGGCTGTTTGGGCCTCTGTGTACTTGGAATACCAGGGCCTATTGTGAATCCCATTCCCTTACCTCTCAACTGTCCCATTTCAGCGGGACAGTCACGCTTTTGACAGCTCAACCCGCAGTCCCGCATTTGTACTGAAAAGTCTCGACTTTCTCTGCACTGAACAGGCAGAAAAAGATACAAAGTTTCTAACTTAATTGGCTTTTGGCAGAGAGCTCAAAACAGCCACCAGGTGCAACTAATATACTTTTGTAACAATTTTGAGATAAGCAAATAAGTAATTGTAACAATATAAGATAACAGGTCCCTTGGGAAAAGTTAGACTCGCAGCTTAAAGGGCAATTCACATAACTGTAATAACTGAACAAAACCACAGTACAACTCACAGTGGCGTAACTACCGGGGGAGCAGGGGGTGCAATTGGGCCAGGGCCCGCACCCCCGCAGGGCCCCCCAGCAGTCATGCTGGCTGGAGTTGAGGGTGGGGGCGGGGCACGGCCCGCATCAGGGCCCGCCCCCACCTAGTTCCGTCACTGACAACTCAGATTTACCCTTGCTCCCTTCACAAGGTGTCCCAGAGGGACCGGAGAGGATTCAGTGCGCCCTCACACATGCAGAGCTCCTCAAACTGAAAATGTCCAAGAACAAAAGAAAAAAAAGTTGGGAGGGCACACCGCCTCATAAAGTAAAAACAGTTTATGAAACATTGAAAAACAGGTGGCTGCAGTGTAATGGACGCCTAAGGCATTTCGGGAACACCCCTTAATTATAGGCTAGATGATGATGATGATTATGGCCTATGTTCCTGAAACACGTTAAGAGTTCATTACTCTGCAGTCACCTGTTTTTTAATGTTTTAATAAACGGTGGTTTTTACTTTAGGAGGTGGTGTGCCCTTCCAACTTTTTTTCTTTTGGTCTTGAACATTAAAATGGATATATATGGCATGGATAATAAATCCCCACCCATTAAATAAATGTATTTCCTGGCATTTAATGGTGTACTCCCTCTCTACTACCTCTCAGTTGGGTGCTTGGATTTAGACTGGAGCTAAGGTACAGGGAGCTTCCCATCAATAGTGTCCTACAGGATTATTATCTGTTATTTCTATTGTGCAGATATATTCTGCAGTGCTGCACAGAGACATCGGTTCCTGTCCCAAAGGAGCTTACAGTCTGAGATCCCATACTATGACTGGTACAGGTCATGTGTCACCCATCACTAGGCATGGCACCCTAGCAACCATGCACTGATTTGAATAAGAGACTGGAATATGAAAAGGAGAGGCCTGACTAGAAAGATGAGTAATAGATGTAGCAATAACAGATACAAATACATTTGTAGCCTTACAGAGCATTTGTTTTTATATGGGGTCAATGACCCCATTTGAAAGCTGGTAGCCATGTGTTCAGGGTCCATTTTGTGCTAGCTCTAGCCTGAGCAGGCAGGCAGAGCTCTTGTAGAACCTAAAGGAGTCAGGCCTAGTAAGGATAGGCTACTCACATTAGGGGGCCCCTTTACTTAGTTCGAGTGAAGGAATAGAATAAAAAAAACTTTGAATTTCCAATGTTTTTTTGGCTACTTCGACCATTGAATGGGCTACTTCGACCTTCGACTTCGTATCGAACGATTCGAACTAAAAATCGTTAGACTATTTGACCATTCGATAGTTGAAGTACTGTCTCTTTAAAAAAAAAAAAACTTCGACCCCCTAGTTCGCCACCTAAAACTTACTGAAGTCAATGTTAGCCTATGAGGAAGGTCCCCATAGGCTTCGCAAGCTTTTTTAGGTCGAAGAAAAATCGTTCGATCGTTGCATTAAAATCCTTCGAATTGAACGATTCGAAGCATTTAATGGTTCGATCGAACGAATTGCGGTAAATCCTTCGACTTCGATATTCGAAGTGGAAGGATTTCCATTCGGCAGTCGAATATTGAGGGTTAATTAACACTCGATATTCGACCATAAGTAAATTTGCCCCTAAGAGATCACTCTAGGAGTGACAGATAGACAGGTTATCTAATTGAGCAGCCTACGGCTCCTACGAGAAGAGTCAGAGGGATTAAGATCCCGGGTACTAATTGCCCAGAAGTAGGGACTAAGTGTAGGGGCCCCTACGGGTTAATGTGCCCTGCAGCTTTAAGGCCCCCACCTTTTTCTTCGAGTGATCTGCCAGGAGAGGTGTGACAGCTTCCTGCTACACTGCACTATAGTGAGTGTAAGGAGTGGCCTCTTCCTCTTTCGCCTTTGGATGCTGATCCAGCTGGGTGAGCTCAGAGGGGCTGAGTACAGAAGGCCCAGAAGAAGTCATGTGTCCAAGTCGGGGACCAGGAAACCCGTGAATGAGGAATAGATATACTAGGGCAGACTTGTCATAGTTTCTCTAGGAGAGAAAGGCAGAGAGGTGAGAGAGAGAGAGCAGTTCTGAGCTCCAACATAGGAGTGATAGATTGGAGGTATCTCTCCCAGGCCATATTGCCTGTAGTATAGGGATCCCAGCGGAGAGGGAATCGGGAGAGAGTGATTGCCCTGAGGTTGATCCAGAGACACTACTGGAATATGTCTCAGAGATGAAGTGAGAGACCTGCCAAGTCTGTCCCCAGGGAGTGTCAGCCTGTGTCTGCTCTAGGTGAGCTGCCTGCAGATCTGTGTGACCTCTCTATATGCTGTTGCCTCAACTCCTGCGTGAGTACAAACCTGATGTCACTTGCCTCGTGCATCGTTCAATAAACCTTGTTCCTGTTTTATTAAGAACCTCCTGGCGCCCAAGTCTTTTGTTATTGCACAGTAGCCTGTGGGAGTTGTAGTCACACTACGCCACACCTTTAATCTTCCATATAGCGAAGGCCCTAGCCTGAAGTGTTAGTCACGTGTAACCCATGCTCTAGTGCACTAGATGGTGAATTAACCTGGCCCAAATAGGTGTTACATAAGTGTACAGACTTAGGGGTGTAGAGATTCCCCTGTGTTCCACTTAGGGAAATGCTGAAAGCTGGGTGTACCTTCATTGCTGCTGTGTATGTTCTCTTCCCTGTGGGGACTGATACTGACCAAAGATGCTGTGAGTATATGCCTATCCACTGTTCTGTATGATCCTGTTTCTTCTGTATGTACCTTCCAATGAGGATTGTATTGTTCAATGGTTAAATTATAAAAATCACTGGCACCCAATTATTTGCACCCTGAATATAGATACAGTTGCACTACACCCTGCCTCCAAACCGTTTGCGAGGGCTTACTCCCAAAGATTTAAGGTCTCATCCAGAGCACAGTATAGGGAGTGGAGCTTGTAGTTAGAGAACAGGGCGCTCAAATTACTATAGCGCTACAACTATAAAAAATAAAGAGCATTTGCTGCTCTAACCCTCATTTTGTTCACCCTGCTGATTGTAATTAACTAGTACTGCTAAAGGGGTTGTTCACCTTTAAATGATGTTTTAGTATGATGTAGAGAGTGATATTCTGAGACAATTTGCAATTGGTTTTCATTTTTTATTATTTGTGGTTTTTCAGTTATTTAGCTTTTTATTCAGCAGCTCTCCAGTTTGCAATTCTGACAATCTTTCTGCTGGGAATTCCCCCAGCAACCATGCGCTGATTTGAATAAAAGACTGGAATATGAATAGGAAAAGCCTGAATAGTAATAAAAAGTAGCAATAACAATACATTTGTAGCCTTACAGAGCATTTGTTTTTTAGATGGGGTCAGTGACCCCCATTTGAAAGCTGGAAAGATTTAGAATGCACAAATAATTAAAAACCTATCTGATAAAAATTGAATTATGAAGGCTAATTGAAAAGTTAACTTCAAAATGAACCACCCTTTTCAGACAATGGCCACATTTGCCAGGTGAAGGAATGTGCCCAGGACTGGCAATCTGTGGGTTCTGGCAAATGCCAGAGGGGCTTCTGCAAGTTGCCATCGACAGTCACTATTTATTGGGCTGGTGGGAGGCTGTTTGGGCCTCTGTGTACTTGGAATACCAGGGCCTATTGTGAATCCCATTCCCTTACCTCTCAACTGTCCCATTTCAGCGGGACAGTCACGCTTTTGACAGCTCAACCCGCAGTCCCGCATTTTACTGAAAAGTCTCGACTTTCTCTGCACTGAACAGCCAGAAAAAGATACAAAGTTTCTAACTTAATTGGCTTTTGGCAGAGAGCTCAAAACAGCCACCAGGTGCAACTAATATACTTTTGTAACAATTTTGAGATAAGCAAATAAGTAATTGTAACAATATAAGATAACAGGTCCCTTGGGAAAAGTTAGACTCGCAGCTTAAAGGGCAATTCACATAACTGTAATAACTGAACAAAACCACAGTACAACTCACAGTGGCGTAACTACCGGGGGAGCAGGGGGTGCAATTGGGCCAGGGCCCGCACCCCCGCAGGGCCCCCCAGCAGTCATGCTGGCTGGAGTCGAGGGTGGGGGCAGGGCACGGCCCGCATCAGGGCCCGCCCCCACCTAGTTCCGTCACTGACAACTCAGATTTACCCTTGCTCCCTTCACAAGGTGTCCCAGAGGGACCGGAGAGGATTCAGTGCGCCCTCACACATGCAGAGCTCCTCAAACTGAAAATGTCCAAGAACAAAAGAAAAAAAAGTTGGGAGGGCACACCGCCTCATAAAGTAAAAACAGTTTATGAAACATTGAAAAACAGGTGGCTGCAGTGTAATGGACGCCTAAGGCATTTCGGGAACACCCCTTAATTATAGGCTAGATGATGATGATGATTATGGCCTATGTTCCTGAAACACGTTAAGAGTTCATTACTCTGCAGTCACCTGTTTTTTAATGTTTTAATAAACGGTGGTTTTTACTTTAGGAGGTGGTGTGCCCTTCCAACTTTTTTTCTTTTGGTCTTGAACATTAAAATGGATATATATGGCATGGATAATAAATCCCCACCCATTAAATAAATGTATTTCCTGGCATTTAATGGTGTACTCCCTCTCTACTACCTCTCAGTTGGGTGCTTGGATTTAGACTGGAGCTAAGGTACAGGGAGCTTCCCATCAATAGTGTCCTACAGGATTATTATCTGTTATTTCTATTGTGCAGATATATTCTGCAGTGCTGCACAGAGACATCGGTTCCTGTCCCAAAGGAGCTTACAGTCTGAGATCCCATACTATGACTGGTACAGGTCATGTGTCACCCATCACTAGGCATGGCACCCTAGCAACCATGCACTGATTTGAATAAGAGACTGGAATATGAAAAGGAGAGGCCTGACTAGAAAGATGAGTAATAGATGTAGCAATAACAGATACAAATACATTTGTAGCCTTACAGAGCATTTGTTTTTATATGGGGTCAATGACCCCATTTGAAAGCTGGTAGCCATGTGTTCAGGGTCCATTTTGTGCTAGCTCTAGCCTGAGCAGGCAGGCAGAGCTCTTGTAGAACCTAAAGGAGTCAGGCCTAGTAAGGATAGGCTACTTCACTTTAGGGGGCCCCTTTTCTTAGTTCGAGTGAAGGAATAGAATAAAAAAAACTTTGAATTTCCAATGTTTTTTTGGCTACTTCGACCATTGAATGGGCTACTTCGACCTTCGACTTCGTATCGAACGATTCGAACTAAAAATCGTTAGACTATTCGACCATTCGATAGTTGAAGTACTGTCTCTTTAAAAAAAAAAAACTTCGACCCCCTAGTTCGCCACCTAAAACTTACTGAAGTCAATGTTAGCCTATGAGGAAGGTCCCCATAGGCTTCGCAAGCTTTTTTAGGTCGAAGAAAAATCGTTCGATCGTTGCATTAAAATCCTTCGAATTGAACGATTCGAAGCATTTAATGGTTCGATCGAACGAATTGCGGTAAATCCTTCGACTTCGATATTCGAAGTGGAAGGATTTCCATTCGGCAGTCGAATATTGAGGGTTAATTAACACTCGATATTCGACCATAAGTAAATTTGCCCCTAAGAGATCACTCTAGGAGTGACAGATAGACAGGTTATCTAATTGAGCAGCCTACGGCTCCTACGAGGAGAGTCAGAGGGATTAAGATCCCGGGTACTAATTGCCCAGAAGTAGGGACTAAGTGTAGGGGCCCCTACGGGTTAATGTGCCCTGCAGCTTTAAGGCCCCCACCTTTTTCTTCGAGTGATCTGCCAGGAGAGGTGTGACAGCTTCCTGCTACACTGCACTATAGTGAGTGTAAGGAGTGGCCTCTTCCTCTTTCGCCTTTGGATGCTGATCCAGCTGGTTGAGCTCAGAGGGGCTGAGTACAGAAGGCCCAGAAGAAGTCATGTGTCCAAGTCGGGGACCAGGAAACCCGTGAATGAGGAATAGATATACTAGGGCAGACTTGTCATAGTCTCTCTAGGAGAGAAAGGCAGAGAGGAGAGAGAGAGAGAGAGCAGTTCTGAGCTCCAACATAGGAGTGATAGATTGGAGGTATCTCTCCAAGGCCATATTGCCTGTAGTATAGGGATCCCAGCGGAGAGGGAATCAGGAGAGAGTGATTGCCCTGAGGTTGATCCAGAGACACTACTGGAATATGTCTCAGAGATGAAGTGAGAGACCTGCCAAGTCTGTCCCCAGGGAGTGTCAGCCTGTGTCTGCTCTAGGTGAGCTGCCTGCAGATCTGTGTGACCTCTCTATGTGCTGTTGCCTCAACTCCTGCGTGAGTACAAACCTGATGTCACTTGCCTCGTGCATCGTTCAATAAACATTGTTCCTGTTTTATTAAGAACCTCCTGGCGCCCAAGTCTTTTGTTATTGCACAGTAGCCTGTGGGAGTTGTAGTCACACTACGCCACACCTTTAATCTTCCATATAGCGAAGGCCCTAGCCTGAAGTGTTAGTCACGTGTAACCCATGCTCTAGTGCACTAGATGGTGAATTAACCTGGCCCAAATAGGTGTTACATAAGTGTACAGACTTAGGGGTGTAGAGATTCCCCTGTGTTCCACTTAGGGAAATGCTGAAAGCTGGGTGTACCTTCATTGCTGCTGTGTATGTTCTCTTCCCTGTGGGGACTGATACTGACCAAAGATGCTGTGAGTATATGCCTATCCACTGTTCTGTATGATCCTGTTTCTTCTGTATGTACCTTCCAATGAGGATTGTATTGTTCAATGGTTAAATTATAAAAATCACTGGCACCCAATTATTTGCACCCTGAATATAGATACAGTTGCACTACACCCTGCCTCCAAACCGTTTGCGAGGGCTTACTCCCTAAGATTTAAGGTCTCATCCAGAGCACAGTATAGGGAGTGGAGCTTGTAGTTGAGAACAGGGCGCTCAAATTACTATAGCGCTACAACTATAAAAAATAAAGAGCATTTGCTGCTCTAACCCTCATTTTGTTCACCCTGCTGATTGTAATTAACTAGTACTGCTAAAGGGGTTGTTCACCTTTAAATGATGTTTTAGTATGATGTAGAGAGTGATCTTCTGAGACAATTTGCAATTGGTTTTCATATTTTATTATTTGTGGTTTTTGAGTTATTTAGCTTTTTATTCAGCAGCTCTCCAGTTTGCAATTCTGACCCCCATTTGAAAGCTGGAAAGATTTAGAATGCGCAAATAATTAAAAACCTGTCTGATAAAAATTTAATTATGAAGGCTAATTGAAAAGTTAACTTCAAAATAAACCACCCTTTTCAGACAATGGCCACATTTGCCAGCTGAAGCAATAGGCCCAGGAGTGGCAATCTGTGGGTTCTGGCAAGTGCCAGAGGGGCTGCTGCAAGTTGCCATCGACAGTCACTATTTATTGCCTCTGTGTACTTGGAATACCAGGGCCTATTGTGAATCCCATTCCCTTACCTCCCAACTGTCCCATTTCAGCAGGACCGTCACTCTTTTGACAGCTCAACCCGCAGTCCCACATTTGTACTGAAAAGTTCCGACTTTCTCTGCACTGAACAGCCAAAAGAAGATACAAAGTTTCTAACTTAATTGGCTTTTGGCAGAGAGCTCAGAACAGCCACCAGGTGCAGCTAAGATACTTTTGTAAGAATTTTGAGATCAGCAAATAAATAATTGTAACAATATAAGATAACAGGTCCCTTGGGAAAGTGAGACTCACAGCTTAAAGGGCGATTCACCTTCATTAACAAAACCACAGAAATATGTTCAAATTTTCATAACCTGCCAAATTTTGTAAAATGAACATGGTAATTAGGGGGTGTGGTCACAAAATGGGCAAGGTCAAAAAAAAAAAATCGCTGCAGCAATATTTTTGTCCCTCTTTTTGTTTCCTAAATGTTGGTAGGAATGAAGTCCAGACCTAAATGTACGAGGGATGCACCGAATCATGAAAGATTTAGCCGAATACAGAACCGAATCCTAATTTGCATATGGGAAACATTTTTTACTTCCTTGTTTTGTGACAGTCACAGGATTTCCCTCCCAGCCGCAAATTTGCATATGCAAATTAGGATTCAGATTCGGTTGGGCCAGGCAGAAGGATTTGGCTGAATCCTGCCAAAAAAGGCCGAATCCCGAACAGAATCCTGGTGCATCCCTAGAATGTACCATAATTCGAGTTAGGGTTGTTTTGGGGGCTTCCTCATTTGAGTAGTTCTTCCAGGGCCGGATTTACATAGTGGGCGCCCCAAGGCCCACTGCCATTCATCTCCCCTGTCCCCTCTTTATTCATGCAAATTTTCATCATTGGGGTGGGAGCAATGGGAATTGGTGCACAGGAAATTTAAAAAACGATTGTATCTCCTGCACATCCCTTGTGTTCTTGAACAAATGTGGGTTTGGTTGGGCAGCCCCTAAAATCCTGCCGTCCCGGGCCTAGGTGGCCTTTCCACAAATCCGGGCCTGGGTACTTCTCGTGTCGATGTTTGGGAGCCGTGCAGCTGTGTGACATTCTGAAATGAGAAGTGGCAGCAAGTCCCTATTTTGAACATACTGGTGTGGCGGTTTATGTGTAAAGGAAGAGGGCTGCCACTGGGCTATATTGGTTTAACCAAACTACTCTCCAGCCATATATATATATATCAACCTGCAGAAATCTGTGCCCAACTTGCTGCTGCTTCCCCTTTCACTCAAATAAGATTCCCTGTGACAGGGCAGAGACCATGGAACCCTGCGAGGTATTTTATAAAGAACAGATCGAGGGGAACTGAAAATAAACAGGGATTCCATACAAACTATAGAAGCCCATCCCCCACTGTCACATGACCTTTTATCAACCGGTTGCTTAACAGCTGACTGACTCTCCTTTATTAGGATTTTGATTTAACAGTAAATCCAGGGAGAGGGGCTGACATTGCAGTTGCTGAGGAAAGTGTGATAGCGCTTGCTCATACTTACATCACACTGTGCTGACAGAATGGTGCAATCCAGTCACCTGACTGCACTCTCTCTATTACTATGCACATTGCACGTTCCCATGCTCCTTTGCACAGGTGCTTATAGTTCCAGAAATCCCTAGCGCGTTCAATGAAAGTTTCTATGACACACCTGCCCTCCAACGGTACATTCACAGGATCCCCCTCTCTCTCTCTCTCTTCATCAGTATCCAGGGTTGCCAGGTGTAATTTTCAAAACCAGCCAAAGTCGGCTACACAACCAGCCCACAACTAGCCAAGAGGCACTTCAAAAGTTGCCCAAAAATAGCAGTGAAAAAACTTCTAAAAAATACACAAATATATATGAAGTTATGCCTTTTTCAAAATTTTCCATGAAGCAAAATGGGACAGGAATAGGGGTCCCATAAGGCCCTAATATATATACAATTTGAATAAATATTGGTTCAACCTTTTTTGGTGGCCAGCAGATTTTTGCCCCACTGGGGTACAGGTAGGGTTGCCACCTTTTCTGTGAAAAAAAAAAAATACCGACCTTCCTATATATTTATCTTCAGTGGCTTAACTAGATATTACTGGGCCCCATAGCAGATTATTTTTCAGGCCCCCAGATTAACCAGTTTTACCAGTATTTATTGAAATTGTATATGAATTAGGACCTCATGGGGCCCCTATACCTCCTGGGCCCCCCTGCAGTCGCAGGGTCTGCTTCCTCTATAGTTACGCCCCGGTTTATCTTTTTTACTATTAATAACATTGGGATCAACCATACCGGCCAGGTGGCAATCCTAGATACAGGGCCCAACAGCTGGTAACTCCTGTTGCATGCTGGGTATTGTAGTCTTACATTGCAGCAAATTGTTAAACAAAAACTATATTACCCAACATGCATTGGGAGACGCAGGTTTGGCACATTAGGGCAAGAAAAAAACTTTGGCTGGTTTCCAAAGCACAAACCAGCCAAAGGCCCAAAAAGTAGCCCAAATCCAGGCCCGGACTGGCAATCTGTGCGTTCTACAAATGCCAGAGGGGCTGCTATAAGGTCCCATAGAAAGTCAGTATTTAGTGGGCTGGTGGGGGCTGTTTGGGCCTCTGTGTGGGCTGATTGGGCCTCTGTGTACCTGAAATGCAAGGGCCTATTTTAATTCTCAATCCGGAACTGCCCAAATCCATCCCTTGGTAAGTTTGTACTTTCAAAACCCGCCTGGGCTTTAATTAGTAGCCCAATTTGGCTGGAAAACCACCGACTTGGCAATCACGGCAGTATCTGCTATTGGTGGCATGTTTCACTTTCTTTTTAATGGAAAGCAATGACAGGCAGGGGGGAGCAATTTGTTTTTCCAGAGACCACCACAGTCAAAACATGGTCATGCTCTGTATAACTTTTAGTGTGTTATAGAATGGACCATTCTAAGCAACTTTTCCATTGGTCTTCATTATTTTATTTTTTTTTAGTTTTTTCATTATTTGCCTTTATATGCGGACTCTTTCCAGCTTTCAAATGGGGGTCACTGACCCCATCTAAAAAACAAATGCTCTGTAAGGCTACACATTTATTGTTATTACTACTTTTTATTACTCATCTTTCTATTCAGACCTCTCCTATTCATATTCCAGTCTCTTATTCAAATCAATGCATGGTTGCTAGGGTAATCTGGACCCTAGCAACAGACTGCTGAAATTGCAAACTGAAGAGCAGCTGAATAAAAGGCTAAATTCAAATAAACTCAAAAACCGCAAATAATAAAAAATTAAAAAACTATTTCAAATTGTCTCAGAATCCTACTAAAAGTTAAATCAAATGTCAACAATCCCTTTAACTATAACAGGTATGGGATCAGTTATCCAGAAAACTTCAAATTACGGAAAGGCTGTCTCCCATAGACTCCATTTTATCCAAATAAAAGATGATTTCCTTTTTCTGTGTAATAATAAAACAGTAACTTGTACTTGATCCCAACTAAGATATAATTAATCCTTATTGGAAGCAAAACCAGCCTATTGGGTTTATTTAATGTTTACATGATTTTATAGTAGACTAAGGCTCTTACTGACAAGCGTTTTTACCTGCGCTCCCCTGCGTTCCGTTTTTCTGCGTTCAGCCGCAGAGGAGCGCAGGAATAGACGCATTACTTTTTTTCCAATGCAGCATGTTGCGTCTCAACCTGCGTTCGGTGCCTACACACACCTGTGTGAGTACAGCCCCATTGGAAAAAATGTAATGCGTCTATTCCTGCGCTCCCCTGCGGCTGAACGCAGAAAAACAGAACGCAAGGGAGCGCAGGTAAAAACGCTCGTCAGTAAGAGCCCTTAAGGTATTAAGATCCAAATTAGGGAAAGATCCATTATCCAGAAAGCTCCCCGGTCCCGAGCATTCTGGATAACAGATTCCATACCTGTACCTCTTAAAATGCAACCCACTTATATAATATATATATATATATATATATATATATATATATATATATATATAATTCCTCCCCACAAATATTTTAGCCTAATAAAAGGTGTAATTGTAACTTTTGCGATATACATTCACTACAGTTCAGTGGGTTTCGATGTATGTGTTTACGGTATATAAGGGATACTGAAAGCAGTGCCTCTCTCTGTCCCTTATGTTCCCTGGTTTAGACTTGACAGGTCTGTTGATCAGCTGGCTTCTGCTACATTGTTTCACATGTCAGACTCCCCAGTGCAGAGGGGACAGTCGCTGCACAAACAACTTTACAGCCACTAATGAACTCCTGTGGAAGAGTTGCTTGGAATGACATATTCAATTATTTCCGGGTTTACCCTTTAAATTTACCTGCAATTACCCCACTGTGTACCCAACATATCTCTAAATACAGACACCTGTGTAAGAAGCAATACGGGACTTATTACCATTAGAGCCTGGCATTCTGTCTGACAGAGTTAAAGGAACTGTAGCACCAAAAATATAAAATAAGTACGGGAATGAGCGCAGTGTTCTGGAGTCAGCTGCTCACAGTCATAGTCATTCCTTGGAATTTCCCTGATGCACAACAGCGACATAAACCTGAAAGTGCCCACCAAGCGCAGTAACCCTATTAAATGCCCGGCAGCACATGTTTGGGGTAGAAAACAACAAAAATCTCTTTACCTTTCTCCCAGCAGAGAAGTTCCTCTGAGTGCGATTGTTTTCAGACTGAACTCTTTGCTCTTGTACAAGCCTCCACACAGACTGTCCTCAAACCCCTCCTGTCTCAAATTACACAGCCAGACTGAGCTGACACCACTACTTCCTGCTAGCAGCACCCGTGCACTCACCCAGCACCCTTGCACTCACCCAGCCCCCGTGCACTACTCACCCAGTACTAGGGTTGCCACCTGGCCAGTATTTTAACAGCCTGGCCGGTAAAAATGATGGTTGATCCCAATGTTATTAATAGGGAAAAATTAAAAATATATAGGAAGACCGGTACTTTTTTCCGGAAAAGGTGGCAACCCTAATTGCCACCTGGCCGGTTAAAATGATGGTTGATCCCAATGTTATTAATAGGGAAAAAAGATAAATATATAGTATTTTTAGGGTTGCCACCTTTACTGAAAAAAATTACCGGCCGGTGGGGGCGGGCACAAAAAGGGGGTGGGTCATGATGCAAAAGTGGGCGGGGCCACATAGCGTGCCACAAAAGGGGGCGGAGCAACATCAACCCGATGTCAAGAACACTGCAAAAAAGGGTGGAGGCCGAGGGCTTTTTTTAAAGGGTATTACAAATTACCGGCAATTTGTAATACCGGCCTTGGCAGGTGTTTTACTGGCTAGGCCGGTAAAATACCGGCCGGGTGGCAACCCTAAGTATTTTTTTCCAGAAAAGGTGGCAACCCTACCCAACACCCGTGCACTCACCTGCACCCAACCTGCACCTAGGGTTGCCATCTGGCCAGTAAAAATGTTGCTTGAGGTCAATGTAATTTATAGGGAAAAAACATAGAAATATAGGAAGGTATTTTTTCCAGAAAAGGTGGCAACCCTACCTGCATCCGTGCACCCATGTGGCCCTCAGGGGGCGCTCTGGGCATGAGGGAAGGTGAGAATCTTGCTACAGACGGCATTGCCCCGCAAGTCGGCAAATAGCTGCTCCTGGTAACTTTTAAAGGGACTGGTCACCTTTGAGTTAACTTTTCATATGATGTAGAGCGTGATATTCTGAGACAATTTGTCATTGGTTTTCATTTTCTATTATTTTGTGGTTTTCGAGTTATTTAGCTTTTTATTCAGCAGCTCTCCATTTTGCAATGTAATCTGGTTCCTATGGTCTCAATTACCCCAGCATGTTCAACCATGCCTTGATTTGAATAAGAGACTGGAATATAATTAGGGGAGGGTCTAAATAGAAATAGAAGTAATAATAAGTAGCAATAACAATACATTTGTAGCCTTATAGAGCATCAATTCTGTAGGATGGGGCCAGTAACCCTCATTTAAAAGCTGGAAAGAGTCAGAAGAAGAAAGCAAATACTTAAAAACTATACAAAAAATAATGAAGGCCAATTGAAAAGTTGGCATTCATTCAGGCCATTCTGTAACATACTAAGAGTTATGGTGAACCACCCCTTTAAGAGCTGAATTTCTGTATAATAACCAGGGGCGCTCCGCCAATGAGGCGAGCTGAGCCGCTCGCCTCAGGCGGCAGCGCCAGACAGGATTCCAGGGGCGGCAAAAAGCCGCTCCTGCACCTTTAAGAGCCGAATTTCCGGTTTTTAAACCGGAAATTCGGCTGCGCTATTGCGAGAGAGCGCAATTGCGCTCTCCGCAATCGTGTTCCTGCCTCCCCTCGCCGACAGGTAAGTCGGTGCGGGGGGCGGCATTGCAGGAGCCGCCTCAGGCGGCTCCTTCCCCAGAAATGGCGCTGATAATAACCCAGAAATTCAGCTTTTTTAGTGCATTAGCGATGTGGTCCCTCCCTGGACCCCTTCCGACACGAGATAGGTAAGAGCAATGGGGACAGTGAGTGGCATCACAGTACAGTTTATGGGCAACAATCACTCCTGGTGGCCCTCCTAGAGATTTTTAATAATCTGACCCTCAAATACAGTGAAATGTTACACACACTGATTTTAAGCTTCCCTTCGTTCTATATTATTCTTTGTGCATTTCGGTGATTTTACACCATTTTTTTCTGGTCCCCTGAAAACCACAAAAATAGGGGTTCTACTGTAGTGAAGAATTGGGAGTTATGGGAACTCTTACTGTATCCAACCAAGCTGTCTGTGGGTTGTATGGAGGATACTGTACACTTGGCCATAATGTGTATGGCTACCTTCCTATTAGGGTTGCCACCTTTTGTGGACAGGCAAACGAGACATTGAGTAGACCTTGTGACCTCAACGGTGGCGGATGACTATGACATCAGGAGACAGGGTGGTTGCTGGGCAGGGTGTGTCCATGATGTCAGAGGTGGGGCTATGAAGTATCCAAACAGCCAGTTTTCATCTGGACGGCCCTCCCAAAAAGCAGGCCAACAGCCTGAATGATCAGAACTGCATGAAAAGAAGCCGCGTGCCCCTTAACTGCCTTAGGGTTAGGGTTCACCATTCATAGGAGTCGCAGTGCATCAACTTATGAAATGTCCAGTAATCTGTGCTCCTGTAGCATTACATCATGGACTTTCAAAACTGACCTCCCAACCTGTCATACTCCAGACCTGTCGTCTCCAGATGGACAGGTATAGTCAAAATCAGCCTAGCTGCCCAACCAAATCCTGACTGGTTAAACCATTATTATTTATGTGGACTGGAACTGCCATACTAATTACTTATCCATAGCCTGCAATGAAAGAGCTGTCTCTAGTGGCCAAACTGTGGTTTAATTAAAATCATTCCTCACACCTATAGTGCCCTTATTTACAAAAAGTTAAAGGGATTCTGTCATGATTTTTATGATGTAGATTTTATTTCTAAATTACACTGTTTACACTGCAAATAATTCACTCTACCATAAAAAATGTAATTCCTGAACCAACAAGTGTATTAGTTGTAATTTTGGTGTGTAGGTGCATCTCAGGTCATTTTGACTGGGCATGTGCTTTCAGAAAGAGCCAGCACTTTAGGATGGACATACTTACTGCCAAGCTGTTGTTTCTCCTACTCAGGGGCGCTCCACCAATGAGGCGAGTTGAGACACTCGCCTCAGGCGGCAGCGCCCCCCTGGCCGGAAATTCGGCTCTTCTAGTGCAGAGAGCGCATTTGCGCTCTCGGCACTAGCGTCGTGCAGCGCCCCGACCCCCTCCTGCGCAGAAAATGTGAGCGCCGTGAGGAGGGGTCGGGGCGGCAACGGAAGGCCGCCTCAGGCGGCATAAAGGCGCCGATCGGCGCTGCTCCTACTCAATGTAACTGAATGTGTCTCAGTGGGACCTGGATGTTAATATTGAGTGCTGTTCTTAGATCTACCCGGGAGCTGTTATCTGGTTACCTTTCCGTTGTTCTGTTATTAGGTTGCTGGGGGGGGGAGAGGTGATATCACTCCAACTTGCAGTGTAGCAGTAAAGAGTGACTGAAGTTTATCAGAGCACAAGTCACATGACTGGGGGCAGCTGGGAAACTGACAATATGTCTAGCCCCATGTCAGATTTCAAAATTAAATATAAAAAAATCTGTTTGCTCTTTTTAGAAATGGATTTCAGTGCAGAAGTCTGCTGCAGCAGCACTATTAACTGATGCGTTTTGAAGAAAAAAATTTTTTTCCCATGATAGCTTTCCTTTAAATAAAAATCCAGTCTAAATCCATAATATCCCTATACTGTAAATAAAGGGAACATTATACTTTCTGCTGAACGACTTGCCAGGAATGAGAACATTGGGAACAAGCTGTGTCCTTCCTGAAACAGAAACAACACCCCCAGCTATATAGTTACAGGCAGAAAGTGCAAGCGAGACGCTCCTGGAGCTGCACTAGGCTCACTTACCTCTCTATAAAGTGCTCAGTCATTGTGCTGGGGGAAGCAATTGCCTTGGAGCAGGGGAGTAGGCCAATGAGTTTAAGGGGGATTGTTTTTTTTGGGTGCTAATGACTCTTTAAAGACTCATGTTTTAATGTGAACCAGTTAAAAAAGCTTTTATTGATATTTAGGGGAAAGGTTGAAATTGCAGGGCAACTTGTGTTCCCTGTAATTACCTGCACTTGTAATTGTGCGAGTTTACGTAAAGCTGTGTAGGCTGCAGGGAGTTGAAGTCACATTTTGTACTTGTATGGGGAAGTGTAGTACCTGGTAATCACTTGACTGTTTAGAAGTCCTAGGGGCAAATTCACTAAAGTGCGAAGCACCTAGCGCAAATTCTCCAGCGTGACGTCATTCCTTTATTTTGCCGATTTACTAACGGGTGCTGGCGTAAATTCGCTAGCGAAGTGGACCTACTCTAGCACTACTTCACACCCTTACACCAGGCGAAGTTGCGCTATGGCGAAGGGACGTAACTACGATAATTCACTAACTTGCACATTTTACTGAATGTTAACTCTTGCGCCAGACTTGCCTTCGCCACCTCAGACCAGGCGAAGTGCAATAGAGTAGATAGGGATTGCTTCAAAAAAAGTTGAAATTTTTTCTAAGTCCCAAAAACGCTCGCGTCTTCTCCTTTTTTAAGGGTGAGAGGCTGAAAAAGATCGTAAATTTTTTTTGGGGGCACCCTCCTTCCCCCCATTTCCTAACAAATGGCACATAAACTATACACTGGGCACATGTATAGGGCAAAATAACAACTCTATTTTATTTTAGGATTTTTATGTGTAGTGTAATGTATTTGCTGCTACATATACATTCATTGTACTTTAACTTGGAGCTGTATGCAAATTAGGCATCGCTATCGTAACTTCGCTTTGCTTGACGAATTAACGCTAGCGCAACTTCGCTACCATTCGCCTCCCTGAGCGCAACTTCTCTTTTTAGTGAATTTGCGTAGTGATGGCGAAACTACGCCTGGCTAAGTGCAGCTAGCTGACGCAACTTCGGATCTTAGTGAATTTGTCCCCTAGTGTCATCCAACCACAGACCCACGTCACTTTATAGCAGTAATTACACTTTGTCTCAATTATCAGTTGCCCTTTATTCAAAAGCCTCATTTATGTTTGCTAAACTGCCAGCTGGGGAAGTCTTTGATTTAGGGACAGGCAGTGGCATAGCTATACCCCTATGACTATGGGGGGTGTCTTGGTGAATGGAGGGCCCAATGAATGTTATGCCCCTGGAGCTAGATTCTCTACTTGGCACACACAAAATTGCCACAGGCAGTGGGCTTGTGCCTAATTGCAGTCATTTATACTAAATGTTGCCATACATGGGCCCAGTAGGATATGACCATAAGTTAAAAGTGCTCTGAGGAGTGCAACCTACAGTAGGGATACCAAAATGTGCAATAAAGTAGGTGGACAACGGTGAGTGCAACATACTTCATGGACACTGGAGAGTGCAATGTATTGCAAGGGGATTTGGGTGTGCAAGGAACTGCAGGATCACTGGAGAGTGCAACATGCTGCATGGATACTGGATGGGGGCTGCAGGAATTAGGGAGTAGTGCAGGGATACTGGGTGGGGCTGCAGGAATTAGGGAGTAGTGCAGGGATACTGGATGGGGGCTGCAGGAATTAGGGAGTAGTGCAGGGATACTGGATGGGGGCTGCAGGAATTAGGGAGTAGTGCAGGGATACTGGATGGGGGCTGCAGGAATTAGGGAGTAGTGCAGGGATACTGGATGGGGGCTGCAGGAATTAGGGAGTAGTGCAGGGATACTGGATGGGGGCTGCAGGAATTAGGGAGTAGTGCAGGGATACTGGATGGGGGCTGCAGGAATTAGGGAGTAGTGCAGGGATACTGGATGGGGGCTGCAGGAATTAGGGAGTAGTGCAGGGATACTGGATGGGAGCTGCAGGAATTAGGGAGTAGTGCAGGGATACTGGATGGGGGCTGCAGGAATTAGGGAGTAGTGCAGGGATACTAGGTGGGGCTGCAAGAATTAGGGAGTAGTGCAGGGATACTGGATGGGGGCTGCAGGAATTAGGGAGTAGTGCAGGGATACTAGGTGGGGCTGCAGGAATTAGGGAGTAGTGCAGGGATACTGGGTGGGGGCTGCAGGAATTAGAGAGTAGTGCAGGGATACTGGGTGGGGGCTGCAGGAATTAGAGAATAGTACATGGATACTGGTGGCTGATACATTTTGTAAAACACAGGGATGTGTGTAATGTAGTGCTTATAACATGTGACATGAGTGGGTTCTATAGACATTACACAACAGACGCCCCAGTGTTTATCCCTACAGCAAGCACATGGCTGATGGATGAAAGGCGGCTAATTAGAGGTTAAGTCTGTGTGATTTACAGTGTTGTTGGTCATTCAGCCTGTTAGTGCTCCTAATGTCTGACCTTGGGATTCGGACACAGACAAACTCAATTATCAACTTTCGACCTGGGGCTTAGGTTCAAAGCCTAGTCTCCAATTTACTGACTATTAGGGTTATTGAGTTGTGCTTCAACTGGGTACCTGGCACCAGCCACCTCAAGTTAATAGACTAGACTGGGAAGTGTTTAATAAAGAAAACTTTGATAGGAGCCTTTTGGATAGGAGAGCAAAGGTGAACTTAAAGGAATTGTTCAGTGTAAAAATAAAATCTGGGTAAATAGATAGGCTGTGCAAAATAAAAAATGTTTCTAATATAGTTAGTTAGCCAAAAATGGAATGTATAAAGGCTGGAGTGATTTGATGTATAACATGTCAGTCAGATCACTACTTCCTGCTTTTCAGCTCTCTTGGTTAACACTGACTGGTTACCAGGCAGTAACCAATCAGTGACTTGAGGGGGGGCCACATGGGTCATATCTGTTGCTTTTGAATCTGAGCTGAATGCTGAGGATCAATTGCAAACTCACTGAACAGAAATGTAACTTGTGGCCCCCCCTTCAAGTCGCTGACTAACTCAGAGTTATAGAGCTGAAAAGCAGGAAGTTGGATTCTGTCTGTTTTATTAGACATCTGTTCACTCCAGCCTTTATATATTACATTTTTGGCTAACTATATTAGAAACATTTTTTATTTTGCACAGCCTATCTATTTACACAGTTTTTATTTTCACACTGAACTATTCCTTTAAAGGGATACTGTCATAGGAAAAAGTTTTTTTCCCAAAATCAGTTAATAGTGCTGCTCCAGCAGAATTCTGCACTGAAATCCATTTCTCAAAAGAGCAAACAGATTTTTTTTATATTCAATTTTGAAATCTGACATGGGGCTAGACATATTGTCAGTTTCCCAGCTGCCCCAAGTCATGTGACTTGAGCTCTGATAAACTTCAATCACTCTTTACTGCTGTACTGCAATTTAGAGTGATATCACCCCCTCCCTTTTCCCCCCAGCAGCCAAACAAAAGAACAATGGGAAGGTAACCAGATAGCAGCTCCCTAACACAAGATAACAGCTGCCTGGTAGATCTTAGAACAGCACTCAATAGTAAAAACCCATGTCCCACTGAGACACATTCAGTTAAATTGAGAAGGAAAAACAGCAGCCTGCCAGAAAGCATTTCTCTCCTAAAGTGCAGGCACAAGTCACATGACCAGGGGCAGCTGGGAAATTGACAAAATGTCTAGCCCCATGTCAGACTTCAAAATTGAATATAAAAAAATCTGTTTGCTCTTTTGAGAAATGGATTTCATTGCAGAATACTGCTGGAGTAACACTATTAACTGATGCGTTTTGAAAAAAACATGTTTTCCGATGACAGGAACCCTTTAAATGTCCAAGTCCCAATGCCCGGGCTGTATAGAAACAACCTCCTTGACCATATCTCCTAGGCCTGTTAGAAAGGTAGATCATCCCTAAACTTACTTAGAAATAAGCAGAGTTCAGCAAAATAGCCCAGAACATATAAAATAGCTCTCAGTTTTCCCCACAGTAGTTGCTCTGGTATGTGAGAAGGATACTTATTAAAGTGCTGGGGTTAAAGGGCAGAGTCGGATTTCATGCAGCCAACAAGTCCTAAAGAATGGCTTTTTCCAGCCTTGAAGTTGGTCATACACTGTAAGATTCACTCGTTTAGTGAGGTGCCAATTGGGAGGATCTTTTCCTGCTATGTCCACCTAAGGGCTTTATTCTGATTATTAGGGCCTTAGGGCAAAACAATCAGACCACAACAGAGGGAATATGAGCCTTTGGAATGAGGACAGTATCAACCAGTTGATGAGGTCCCTGATATGACGGGAAAATCAGACCTGCCCAATCGACATCTAGTCAATTTACGGCCAGATACCGGTTGGGTGGGCTCTTCAGAGGTTCCCATACATGGGCAGATAAACTGTCAAAATGGTCTAAAGGGTCCAAATTTTGTATATATTAAGTATTGCTACCTTTATATTGGGTTTGGGATTGAGTTAAAGGGAATGTTCACCTTTAAATTAACATTTAGTATGATGTAGAGAGATCATTTTCAATTGGTTTTCATTTTTTAATATTTGAGGATTTTGAGTTATTTATCTTTATATTCAGTAGCTCTCCAGTTTCAATTTCAGCAGTCTGGTTGCTAGGACCCAAATAATCCTAGCAACAATGCATTGGTTTAATTGAGAGACTGGAATATGAATGCGATGCCTGAAAATCTGCCAACGCTTCTTCTTCTTTGGAGTTACAACTAGATCCAGGCTGCAGGTAATTTGAGAGTTCCATTAAATTCCATTGGATTCAGTTTGTTTGCCCCATATATAACTAATGACCTTTATAGTCATTATTTGCTTGGGGATTGGTCAGATCGCATATTAAACCAGCCCCTTAGAGCAGATGTACTCGGTTCTAGTTTCCACTTTGCAGATTATTTTATTAGAGCAGATGTACTGGGTTCTAGTTTCCACTTTGCGGATTATTTTATGAAATGTAATTTATACTAAAAAGGAAAAAAAATACAAGCAACTGAAATACAGGTTTTTATTGTGATTTGCTTATGAATAATATTAATAATACAAATATTGTTAAAATACAAGGAAATAGTTGTATTAATCCTTTGACAATATTTCATGCAGGTATTAGAGCAGGAGAGAAAATAATATTTTTTTGGGGGGGATTAATGGGATTGTGGTGCAGGTGAATAAGGTTCCTGAGCAAGATGGAGAAGCTCACATGACTTTGCTTGCAGGTTTGTTGGTCATACAGCCTGTGAGGGTAATGGTATA
The DNA here is from genome assembly GCF_017654675.1 of Xenopus laevis. Taxonomy (NCBI): domain Eukaryota; kingdom Metazoa; phylum Chordata; class Amphibia; order Anura; family Pipidae; genus Xenopus; species Xenopus laevis. The sequence continues at coordinate 148,992,761 of NC_054375.1, forward strand.
CTAGGGGATCAATCACCAGAGATAGATCTCTGCTTCTCCGGGCGACTAGTCTCCTGTTAGCGCAGTGGCCAACGAGGAGATTTATCATTATTTATGCGCAACTGCAGGTGACAAATCTCCGGAAAATCTCCATTGGTAATAACTGAAATTGCTAGCTGTAAAACCAACATATTGTGAAGTTGCCTGAATTTCCTCCAGAGGCAACTTTGGGTGTCTTCGGTAGAATGAATTGATGCGTTGGTTTTACCGCAGGCAATTTCAGTTATTTCCAATGGAGACTCATTTTCAGGCGATCGTAGTCGATCGTTTTTATCGTGGGGGACAAATCTCCCGTCGACCACTGCCCTATAAGCTTTCCCAACGGCAATAATGTGAATCGCTGGTGGTAAATCCCGTGAGTCGCTTCAGTCTTCCAAAAGCGCTTGAAGTTTCCTTTTGAGGCAATTGGGAAATTTTTTACAGGAGACTGGTTGCCCGCAATAGCGGAGATTTGTTGATGGCAATTAAACTCCTGGTGTGCCATTGCCCTTATTGCTCCCAATGTCTGACTTTGAGATTCGGACACAAACGAACTCCGTTACCAGGTTTTGGCCTGGGCTCAGGCTCAAAGCCTAGTTCTCAAGTTCCTGACTATTATTAGAATTATTGACTTGAGCTAGAACTTTGTACCTGAGCAGTTTTAGTCCGTAGACTGGTCTCATGGCACTTGGGTAAGAGGACCAAGACAATAAATGTCCGTTAGAAAGGTAGATCATTCCTTTAGCTGTTGATCATTCCTTTAGCTGTTTATAAATTGAGTGCAGCAAAATAGCCCGGAGTATATAATTATTTTGTTAACATGTATTTATATAGCGCCAACATATTGCATAGCGCTGTATAAAGCAGGTCACAGTTTTCTTTCAACGCTGAAATCCCCCACTGTATTTACTCTGGTATGTGAGAATGTATGTGAGAACAAGCCTTACAGTTCTGGGCTCAAAATAAAAAGTATCTGAAAAAAATATATAATATCCAGGATATAGAAAGGACAGAATTGGACCCTATAAAAATAATATAGTTATCCTTATTGCTATTAAACCAACAGCAATTCCAAATGTATTATTTTATTCTTCTTTGTTAAAGCAATTAGGACATTTGGGGGAAGATTTATTAAGTGTCGAATTGTAAATTCAAATTTTCGATTTATTTATTTTTTTTCTTTGGTCAAAACTCTCAAATTCAAATTGGGAATAATCCATACTCGATTTGAATTTGAATTTGAATTCGAAAATCGAGATTTATCAAACCTTGACCCTCGTAACAATTCGAATTCGACTATTTGTCACCTAAAACCTGCCGAGTTCATGTCTGTCAGTGCAGGCCCAGATTGACAATCTGTGAGTTCTGGCAAATGCCAGAGGGGCTGCTGTAAATTGCCCCTATATATTGGGCTGGTGGGGGGCTGTTTGGGCTACTGAGTGGTCTGTGGGGCTGAAATGCCAGGGCCTATTTTGAATCTCAGTCCAGACCTGTGGTAGAGGTCCAGTGACCCATTTGAACATGTTAATAGCTGTCCTGACATTCGAGTTTTTTTTGGAGAAAAAACTAGATTTGAGTTTAGTCTAATTTGTTTCGAGTTTTCGGGTCGGCAATTTTAGTTCAAGTTTGAGATATTCTATTTCTTTTTATCAAATAACCCCCCCAATCGAATTTATAAAGTAAAATATGAGGATATTGGAAGCCACCTCAAAGTTCCATGATCTGTATAAAAACACTCAGCCTTCTGCCTTGTGCTTTTATATGGTCAAGTGTCTCCTCTTATAATATCTTTATATTTTACAAGAGGGGGTACTTTATTCACTATATAAGTGTAGGAGACTGGTAAATTAGTCTCTCAGTATTATTTAGCAGGCAGTCCCCTAGTGTTATAGACGCCTAACTGGATCCTAAAATACAGTTAGGAGGGGGACCTGTTTCCTTATCCTTCTTAAAGCTATGTCCCTTGGTGTTCTCACAGTGACCAGTAGATGGCACTGTGCTAAAGTATAAAGTCCTGGGCAACCATGTGCTTAGGGTTTATTGTGTGTTAGTCCTGGCCTGAGCATGCAGGCAGAGCTCGAGTAGAACCTGGTCAGGTCAGGTCTAGTAAGGATAGGCTACTTGCCTTAAGAGGTCACTCTAGGAGTGACAGATAGACTTGAGGCACCTCCGAGGAATGTGAGTGGGATTATGATCCTGGGTACCAGTTGCCCAGAAGTAGGGACTTACAGTAAGTGTACAGACCTATAGATGTAGAGATTCCCCTCCGGTTGTATTTGTTCTCTTCCCTGTGGGGACTGATATTGACCAAAGGTGCTGTGAGTATATGCCTATCAACTGTTCTGTATGATCCTGTTTGTTCTGTATGTACACTCAGAGCCGGGCCAAGTCGGGCAGGAGCCCTAGGCAGCCTAAGCTGCTATGCCGTCTGGTTGCACGCATGCGCTCATACTAGATGTTTGCGTGAGTTTGAATAGGCAATTGTGCGCATGCGCGCAAAGACGCGTCTACGCATGCACAAAAAGAAGCTTCAGCGCACTCGCTCAGATGAAAACAAGTGGGCGGTCGGCAGAGAAGGGACCGGACTAGGGGTAGGAGTAAGTACATGCCTGGCGCCCCTCCACCGTTGTGCCCTAGGCACGTGCCTACTCTACCTACCCCTAGTTCCGACCCTGTGTACACTCCATTGTGGATGCTCCTGTTCAATAAATATGTTCTCTGGTTATGTTATAAGAACCACTGGCACCCAATTATTGTACCCTGCACCAAGTTATACAGTTATACTACACCCTGCCTCCACACTGTTTGGGACGGCTTACTCACTAAGAATTGAGGTCTAACCTGGGGCACAATATTGGGACTTGGGAGTGGAGCTCATAGTAGAGGACGGTGCACTCGATTAACTATAGCTACATGAGTCATAAATATTTACATATAACTTATCATATCAAACACAATTTATTTTACATTGTAAAGCATAAAAATGGTACATACATTAGGTCAATCTCTTCTTACCTCAGTGTCCCTACTCCTCTGTTTGTCTTCTTTCCTAATAACATGGTCCACTTTGGCTGAAAACTGCTCTAGAGAGTATCAGTTCTCATAGGAAATCTACAGCAGCAGGTTCTGCAGTAGCAAATGATCAGTTAGACCAGTGATCCCCAACATGTTGCTCTTCAACCCCTTAGATTTTGCTCTCCGTGTCCTCAAAGCAGGTGCTAATTTTTGAATGCCAGGCTTGGAAGCATGTTTTGGTTGCATAAAAAGTATAGTGCCAATTAGTCTCCTGTAGGCTGCCAGTTCATTTAGGGGCTACGAAGTAGCCAATCACAGCCCTCATTTGGCACTCCAAGGGACTTTTCCATGCTCCCCAACTCTTTTTACATTTGAGTGTGGCTTACAGGTAAGGTTGGGGACCCCTGAGTTAGTTAGTGGGATACTGACTTATGAAGGTATCTACAATAGCAAAATAATCACAACTGCAGTACTAACCAGTGGGATACAATGTTTCAATCACACCCCCTTCTAAGTGCACTTCTAGTTAACCAGTTCACGTGATACACACTCAGTGTGATAAAAATTAACTTTTATTAACAACCACTAAAAACACGCTACCAAATACAAAGGACTCACTGCTGTAAATGTAAAGCCTTACATGTAGTGCTGGACCGTGTCCATAAAACCAATAATTAATAAAAATATATAGAGTGGATCAGCTGAGTAAATCAATAATTGTAGTCAGAGTTAATCGCAGTTAATGCTTAAGGGGGAAGTAAAGTCAAAAATAGAATAAGGCTAGAAATGCTGTATTTTGTATATCAAACATAAACTTACTGCACCACAAGCCTAATCAAACAAATGATTTATGCTTTCAAATTTGGCCACAGGGGGTCACCATCTTGTAAATTTGTTAAACATCTTTGCAAGACCAAGACTGTGCACATGCTCAGTGTGGTCTGGGCTGCTTAGGGATCGTCATAAATTATCAAAACAGCACAAGTCAAATAATATCTGCCAGAAGCCGATACAGCAAGACTGATTAATAATCAGAATATACAGACTGCACTGGCTCCTGTGTTGTCATGTAATCTAATGTGGATTTTATAGTTTTTGTATTGTTTAATACAAACTTTCTCCCAACTCTGCAGAACCAGTGTCTGCAGCAAAATAATCCTCCAAATAGAATAGAAACCCAGTTTATCTGTTTAAATCTGGCTCCATGATCTTTGTCCCTGCAGCTGGAGTTGGAAACAGTAAAGGGGATGTAAAGGCAAAATCAAATCCAATACAAATCTGTACACAGTGGCCAACTGCTCTACAGGGAAACAAACAAAGCTGCTTGAGTTCTGCATGGCTGGGAAGTAAGGCGGGGGCTCCCCCTGCTGTTCATAAGTGTGATTGTTTCCCTGCAGAGCAGTTAGGGACCGTCTGACAATTCCTATCCACAGCAGTAAATGAAGGGAGAATTTCACAATGGCAGCAGAACAATAACCTATTTACTAAAGATGAATGTTTCTCATAACATCCTCTGATTTCTCTACTTACCTGTTGCTGGTTGCTAAGGTTATGTGAATTAAGAAAACACGTTATAAAAAAACAAAGCAAATTGTCTGCACTTTCTATGTCAGAACAGAGGAAATGTAACATATTATCTATACATAGTGACTTACACCATAGATCTGGCTTCCTGCTGGTTTTGGGACTGGTTGCCCTTTCAACCCTCCCAACCAGGTTTGGCCCTATTATTTAGGGTTTTTATGTTTTTTATTGAAATCTTTACAACAGAATATTAACATAACTGAGACTAACATGTCAGTCAATAACATGCGCTCCCGTTGAGTGCTGTGGCTTGCACAACAGGAACCCACTCTGTGACAGGTGCCCTTTAAAAATGATTGTGTTATAGTGTCATCTAGTGGACCAATAATATATCACAGGTCTCCTAGTTCCTCTGTGAACCAGCCTTATGATTTATGTTGGACACATGTACAGAGTTTTTTACTCTTTAGATCTTATTAAAGGAGAACTATAGTTCTTTATAGTTAATACGGACCCTGAATCCAGGGTCGGACTGGGGGGGCCGGGGCCCACCGGGACTGCTGTCCAGGGGCCCCCCGCCGGCCCCCCGCCGGCCTACTAAAACGCCTCGGGCCAGCAACAGTGGCGTTCGGCGCGCATGCGCAACATCGACAATGCTCGGCACGCATGCGCAACAGCGCCGTTTGGCGCGCATGCGCAGGCGGCGCTGCGCATCGCAAGAAAATTGTTTTTATTTTTTCCGATTGGAAATATCTACAGAAGGGTTCTGGCCCGGCGGGGGCACACGAGGGTCGGGGCCCACCGGGCCAGTCCGACACTGCCTGAATCCCCATACCAGATAGCGGTTGCCTGGATGTCTAGCTACACTTTAAAAGAAAAGTAAACCTTAAAAATAAATGATGTTCTTCTAGTTAGGAAAGGTTTCTAATGGTTTCCCTAAGCAGAAGAACATCAGAGCAGCCTCTTTCTTTCTTTCTCCTGAAAAAACTTCCTTGACTACTTGGTGGTCAGACTGGTGGGAAAAAGACCAGCAGGTGGCGGAGTAGTAAATTAATTCATTCACATAAACAGCACAAGAAATTTTTTTAAAAATAAATAAATAATGAATGTACATTTCGAAAGTGCTTAGACTAGCGCCATCATCAATTTTACATTCACTTATTTTTAAGATTTACTTATCCTTTAAAATTTAGCTTTTAGTATGATGTAGATAGTGATACTCTGAGACAATTTGCAATTGGGTTGGATTTTTTATTATTTGTGGTTTTCGAGTTATTTAGGTTTTTATTCAACAGTTCGCAATTTCAGTCAGCAATTTGGTTGCTAGGGTTCAAATTACCCCAGCAACCATGCATTGATTTGAACAAAAGGCTGGAATATGAACAGGACAGGGCCTGAGTAGAAATGTACAGCAGGTATATCTGGGGCTGCTGGTAAAGTCTGCCTGTGCTTATAATATAATCATAGGTGAGTTTGGCACACCATATCTACAGTATTAAATTGTTGGATGCTCATTGTTTGACAGCTACTAGACAGCCACTCAAAAAGTAGAGTGATGCAGGTGAAAAAGTTTCAACCCCTAGAAATGGGGTCTTCATCAGGGGCACATGCACATGCCTGCATTTTTTGATTTTGCATGTGACCCTGACGAAGACTAGGGGTTGAAATGCGTTGGGTTTTTTTTTTGCCTGCATCAAGTCATGTAATAAAAAATAAACTTTTTTTGTCAAGACTGGTGTGCTCTGTTCACTCTACTTCTTTTGCCTGTGCTTATAAAACAGTGGAATTTACTTTATGCAAAACAAGGCCCAGCAATGCACCATACCTCCCAACTGTCCTGTTTTTCACGGGACAGTCCTGATTTTGAAAGCTCAACCCACAGTCCCGGATTGTTACTGAAATGTCCCGACTTTCTCTTTGGTCTCCTGCACTGAAAAGCCAGAAAAAAATACAAAGTTTTTAACTTAATTGGCTTTTGGCAGAGAGCCCAGAATACATGGCAGCTGCACTTCGATACATTTGTAACAATTTAAGATAAGCAGGTCTCTTGGGGAAACTGTGACTTGCAGCTTAAAGGGCAATTCACCTTCATTAGCAAAACTGTAATAACACAGAAAAACCACAGAAATGTGTTCAGACTTTCTTTACCTGCCAATTTTGTAAAATGAACATGGTAATTAGGGGGTGTGGCCACAAAATGGGCGTGATCAAAAGCAATCTCCGTGCAGAGTGGCAAATGTTTTTGTCCCTCTTTCTAATCACAAAATGTTGGGAGGTATGACCACTGTTATTGGTGGGCTGGGCTACAAAGCTTCGCAGCAGTTTATAAGTACATGGGAGTGGAGATGGGGTAACAGAGCACTTGTATTGTTTCTGAACGTTTATATAAAGGAATCCTATTGGCTCTGTCTTCAGCTTTGTTGTAACCAGTAATGGCAAGATGGCGGCCATTGTGGGCTCTGAGTATTTACTGGTGCCAGTCAGGGACATTTTGTGCCTTGTGTAAGGAGCCTGTTTAACTATTTGCCTTCCAGGCAGCAGCAGGGGGAGCACAGTTGGCTGATTTTGGGCCCAGCTCCCAATCACACTCGCGCTCTCTTAGGAAGCACCTGGGTCTGTGAGAGCAGTGAAAGCTTCTCATCTGTTTCCTCCTCTTCCTCCCGCCCCTACAAACAGGAAATAGAAAGCGAGGCAGGTGGTGCGCTCAGAATTGTCCCTGTCACAGCCAGTTCCCTCATTGCATTCTGACCCCTGGCCACTCTCAAGTACTGATGGATACTGTGTATGTGTGAGAAATGACTGTGTGTGAGTAATGACTGTGTGTGAGTAGCATCATTGTGTGTGAGCAGTATGGCTGTGTGTCGGCAGTATGACTGTGTGTGTGTGTAGTATCATTGTGTGAGCAGTATGACTGTGTGTGTGTGTGTGTGTGTGTAGTATCATTGTGTGTGAGCAGTATGACTGTGTGTGTGTGTGTGTGTAGTATCATTGTGTGTGAGCAGTATGACTGTGTGTGTGTGTGTGTGTGTGTAGTATCATTGTGTGTGAGCAGTATGACTGTGTGTGTGTGTGTGTGTGTGTGTGTAGTATCATTGTGTGTGAGCAGTATGACTGTGTGTGTGTGTGTGTGTGTGTGTAGTATCATTGTGTGTGAGCAGTATGACTGTGCATGGGTAGTTCAACTGTAGATATGTCAGTAGTATGACGGTGTGCATGTGAGTAGTATAACCATGTGAGAGTATTATAACTGTATATGAGTGACTGAGAAGTATAACCGTATGAGAGTAGTATGAATGTGAATAGTATGTTCATGTGAGTAGTATACTGGTGTTTGTAATGTAACTTTGTGTATTACTAGAATGATTGTGTGTTTGAAGTATAACTGGGAGTGGCTGGACTGGTGTTAACTGTGTGTGTATTAGCCATATTAGTATGGCTATGAGTTACCCGTATATACTCGCGTATAAGCCGAGTTTTTCAGCACCCAAAATGTGCTGAAAAACTCAACCTCGGCTTATACACGGGTCATACCGTAGATATGCCCAGCAGTGCGACCCCCTGTGACCCGGCCCCAGCAGGACTGTCTGTGACGCCGCCCGGAGCAGGTCCAGGAGCTCCGGGCGGCGCGTCCTTCCCTGCCGGCGTTCGCTCCCAAAATGGCGGCGCCCATGGCCGCCACGTGGGGCCCCTAGGCTTATACACGAGTCAATACATTTTTCCAGTTTTCTTAGGTAAATTAGGTACCTCGGCTTATACACGGGTCGGCTTATACACGAGTATATACGGTAATGTATGTGAGTAGTATGATGGTGTGTTTATGTGACTAGTATAACTGTGTGATAGTATGATTGTGTCTGTGTGTGGTATCATTGTGTGTTTATGTGACTAGTATAACTGTGAGTGTGAGGTATCTGAGGGCCCATGCCGTGGGTGGCAGCTTCAGGCGGCAATCTATAGTGAAAAGGGGAAAGGACTTTTAATGTGTATAGTAGATTAGTAAAGATATTTAAGGAGTCACTGGATAAGTAATACAAGGGTGACATTAGGAAAGGTATTTAAGGAGGCACTGGGTAAGTAATAGTACATTAGGAAAGGTATTTAAAGAGGCACTGGGTGAGTAATACAAGGGTGACATTAGGAAATTAGGAAAGATATTTAAGGAGGCACTGGGTAAGTAATACAAGAGTGATATTAGGAAATTAGGAAAGGTATTTAAGGAGACAGTGGGTAAGTAATACAAGGGTGACAATAGGAAAGGTATTTAAGGAGGCACTGGGTAAGTAATACAAGGGTGACATTAGGAAAGGTATTTAAGGAGGCCCTGGGTAAGTAATACAAGGGTGACATTAGGAAAGGTATTTAAGGAAGCACTGGTAAGTAATACAAGGGTGACAATAGGAAAGGTATTTAAAGAGGCACTGGGTGAGTAATACAAGGGTGAAATTAGGAAAGATATTTAAGGAGGCACTGGATAAGTAATACAAGGGGGACAATAGGAAAGGAAAGGTATTTAAGAGTTTTTCTTTTCTTTTGAAATACTAGGGTGCACCTAAGAAAGGCACCGGAAGAGTTTTTGCAAAGATGGCATTGAAAAGGGGATCTAAAGAGGCATAAACGGATTGCTGGAACTGAACAGCACTTTGTGAGAAGACAGAAGGTGGCAATGCCGTGTGAATTTGCCATGAGGCAGATGCTGGCAGTACCCACTGTGAATGTGATAGGGCAAACTATATAAATAGGAAAGGGTAACAGCCTGCTTGCAGTGTGTATGATAAGTGGCTGGCACTATCTGTGGTGTTTTAAACAAAGCTGGCATTACCCACTGTGAGTATGGAATGCAGACTGCAACAAACCATAGAGAGGGACAAATCAACTTGTGCCTAGCTACCAGGTCTATACTATAGCTATACTGTATACTTTTCAGCCAACCAGTGGAGCTATGTCTGTCACTGAATTGCTGAGGATGCTGGGATTTGTAGTTTGCAAAAGAGTTGAAGGAATACACGTGCAACATATTGTGCTCTCCCCAGGGTGTAGCCAATGCTAATAGTACTGCACAAATTACAATATTTGTTAACATTGATAGGCAAGCTGTGGTGCTCCAGTTATTTCTGGACTACAATTCCCAGCATTCTTGGTAAAGCAATTGGGGTTGTAGCTCTGCATGATGTGAGTAGGTATATTTGTTCCCAGTATGGATTACACATACATGTAGGTATATTTTGTTCTCTCCCAGACCCCTCCATCCCCTCCTGAAAAGGTTTGGCACTGATAAATAACTCACTGTAACAGTTCTCCTAGGGATAGGGGCTGGGGCAGGTATAGTAAGGCAAGTTGCCTGCAAGAGAACAAGATGGCAGCAGTGGGGGCAAGAACAGCTGGGCAACATGGCAATGCTAGGGGAAGATTGTGCCAGTTGGGCTAAATAGCCAAAGTAGAGCAAGTTGCTTAAAATAGGACAACTATAAGGCAAGATGGCAACAGCAGCACAATGTGGCAATAGTAGGGAAAGCTGGTAAATAATAGGATAAACATGGGCACCTTTAGCTCAGAGCAGGGTTGGACCAGGCTGATGGGACAAATGGAAAAAACCTGGTGGGCCCCACCAACCCAGACTCACTCCCCGGCCCCTGGGCACTGCTCCCTGACCTCCCCACATGGCCCCAATTGCAGCTGCAAAAAGAATAAGGTATGTATGAGGGGGTGGAGGGGTGGTTATGACTGGGACAGGGGGCCTGGCGTGGGCCCCTGAGGTGGCAGCCCTGGAGGGCCCAGGACCCCCCAGTCCAACACTGACTCACTGCTTGCTACCCATGCATGATTATGTACCATTAACCACCCACTCTGCCAGTCCCTCCATCAGCTACCTGCCTTTGGGGGTATAACCTGTGATCCACTGCAAGCACACCCCACTAACTGCCCCACTGCTAGAGCCTAATGGCCTTCATCTCACCTTAACCCACCCCACCAGACACAGAGTACTTGGACATGAGTAATGCAGTATCAGTATTGCCCATCCCCCAGCACCCACTAACATCTAAAGACCTACAGACCTGGCTAGACCGATAAACAGCCTCAATCTTGCCCAACTGCCCTTTCACTCTCCCTACTGTTGTTGCACCTATTTGCAGTCTCACATTAAAACACTTTACCCCACTACCCCGTGATCCCCGCCTACCTACAGCTGCTGCTATCCAGGTCCGAGAGTTGCAGTGTTGAGTTTAGCTGTGAGGTTCTGGGCAGGCATGGACTGGCAATCTGTGGGTTCTAAATAGCAAAAAAGTGCAAAAAGCCAATCTCTAGCACTGCAGCAGTATAATATGTATAAAAGCAGTAGTAAAGCATGGATATGTATAATAAAAAAGTGAAAAATACTCACAGTTCACCCCAGTCTATGGGTGCATATATACATACAAAACAGCAGAATGAGGTGTGTTTTTTTTATTTTTTAAAAAGTAAACCAAAAAGTGGTTTAAACGTTCCTATTGGGGCACTTACAGGCTATTATAGGCTATTGGGGACCTATGAGTAAGTGCCCCAATAGGCACAAAATGCTTTAGGCCTTCAACTGTATTGTCCTGTCGGGATCTGGTAAAATAGCCATCCTTAATAATATTGGCAGGCAAATCCTCAGTGTTTTAGATGCCTAAATGGGTCCTAATGGAGGACCTGTTTCAGTGTTCTGCCTTAAACTAAGCCCCTGGTTGTTCTCACAGTGTACTGTGCTATACTTTGCTATAGTTTAAAGGAATTGTTCAGTGTAAAAATAAAAACTAGGTAAATAGATAGGCTGTGCAATATAAAAAATGTTTTTAATATAGTTAGTTAGCCAAAAATGTAATGTATAAAGGCTGGAGTGATTTCATGTATAACAAGTCAGTCAGATCACTACTTCCTGCTTTTCAGCTCTCTTGGTTTACACTGACTGGTTGCCCTGGCTACTAGACAGTAACCAATCAGAGACTTAAGGGGGTGCCACATGGGTCATTTCTGTTGCTTTGGAATCTGAGCTGAATGCTGAGGATCAATTACAAACTCACTGAACAGAAATGTACCATGTGGCCCCCCTTCAAGTCGCTGACTAACTCAGAGTTATAGAGCTGAAAAGCAGGAAGTTGGATTCTGGCTGTTTTATTAGACATCTGTTCACTCCAGCCTTTATACATTACATTTTTGCCTAACTAACTATATTAGAAACATTTTTTATTTTGCACAGCTTATCTATTTACCCAGTTTTTATTTTCACACTGAACTATTCCTTTAAATGTGTAAGTAACCATGTGCTCTGGGCCCTTTGCTTTAGCCCTTACCAAGCAGGCAGGAAGGGAATGGGTAGTGGAACCTAGGTACTTTGGGTTTAGTAAAGGATAAGCTATACTCTGTAATAGGTCACTCTAGGAGTGACAAGTTATTTAGTTGAGCAGCTCAAGGCTCCGACGAGAAGAGTCAGAGGGATTAAGATCCTGGGTACTAATTTCCCAGAAGTAGGGACTTAGTGCATAGATTTAGTGATGTAGAGATCACCTTAGGGAAAAGGCTGAAAGCTCTGTGTACCTTCAATTGCTGCTCCACTGCTGCTGTGTATGTTCCCTTGCCTGCAAGTACTAAGCTGATCTTCGGTGCTTGTGAGTATATGCTATCCTCTGTGCTCTGTTTTCTTGATGATTCCTATGTACTCCTATGTGGATTATTCTGTTGAATAAACTCAATTCTCTGGTTAAGCATAAAGAACCACTGGCGCCCAATTATTGTGCATAGCACTTTGTTACAGTTCCACTACACCCTGCCTCCGCACCGTTGTGAGGACTTACACCTGAGAGAGAGGTCTCATCTGGAGCACAAATATATATGAAAGTAAGCTCATAGTAGAGACGGTGCCACTCAAGTTTACTATAGCGCTACAATCCTAATAAATGTATTTGAACTTTTAAACCACTTTTTGGTTTACTTTTTTGAAAAAAAACTCACACCCTTCTGCTGTTTTTTTTAATCTGTGGGTTCTGGCAAATGCCAGAGGGGCTGCTGTAAGATTCCATAGACAGTCACTATTACTGGGATGGTGGGGGGCTGTTTGGGCCCTGTAAGACCTGGTTCTGGGGCCCTAGCATTTGTGTGCAGCTGAAAGTGTTGCACTAGTGTTTGTGTGTGTTACTGCCTGTTGGGTGTAACACTGGCAGGAGTGTTGCTGCCACTTACTGGTTGTGTGTATGTAGCAGGGGAGCGACAGCAATGGGCAGCAGGGGGGTGCTTGGTTTGGGAAGGAGGGTTACTGAGCAGCAGTTTGGATAATTCATTTGCCAATGTTCCCCCGAGAGGCTCTATATTGTTTTGTCTGCTCTGGCATCACGTTGTACCAGTGAGGGGACCTGGGAGAGGTGTGGGCAGCCAGGCGTTTTCGTGCTTTTCACTAATTACCCCCCTCCTGCTCTCATTTCTTCTGCAAGAGGCAATCAGGAGACTAGAAAACATTAACCCTTCATGGAAGCAAGGCGTGCTGGGTGCAGAGGCATATCTACCTCCATGCCCAAACACTAAGGGGTTTATTTATTAAACGCCTGAAAATTTTCTATTTTTTTTAGTATAAAATCTGAATTTTTAGTGGAAAAAAAATCCCCACAAATTTTTTGGGATTTATTATACCCCGAGGATGGAAAAAGTCAGAAACCGAAAATCCGGCATCTCAGACCTGCTGAGGTTGCATATAAGTCAAAGAGAGACATCGCAAATATATCCTGATCTGCACTGGGTTTCGCACAATAATCCAAAAATGTTGTGGTTTTCTGGCAAAAATCAGAAAAAATTTTCAGGTGGAAAATCAGAAAAAATTGTACAAATTGTTTTTTTTTAAAGATTTTTCGTTTTTTTCCCCGTACAAAAATCTTTCTAACTTTCAGCTCTGCTAAAATTCTTACAAAGACCTTATGAGGCATTTATATTTGATATGAAGCCAATAATCTGTTAATTTGATGACTCCTGGGGGGGTCGTTCCTGCTGTAAAGTTCCGAGGTATTGGGATGATTCCATGACCAATGGGTGGTCTCTTAATGTTTCGAGATCCTACCATGTTGTATATCTGAATGTGTGGACCGTAAGATGTCTGATTTGCTGTGGGAGAGATTTTTACTGTATGTATGGTGTCCACCTGTTAAAGAATTTTTCGATGGAGTAAATAGACTGGCAGTTCTAAAGCACAGGAGGTACTAGAGCCCTAATGCCCAGCATAGAAGGTACATAGACTGGCACATCTATTTAGTATTGATGGAGTAAATAGACTGGCAGTTCTAAAGCACAGAAGGTACTAGAGCCCTAATGCCGGGCATAGAAGGTACATAGACTGGCACATCTATTTAGTATCGACGGAGTAAATAGATTGGCAGTTCTAAAGCACATGATGTACTAGAGCCCTAATGCCCAGCATAGAAGGTACATAGACTGGCACTTCTATTTAGTATCGATGGAGTAAATAGACTGGTAGTTCTAAAGCACAGGAGGTACTAGAGCCCTAATGCCCGGCATAGAGGGTACATAGACTGGCACATCTATTTAGTATCGATGGAGTAAATAGACTGGCAGTTCTAAAGCACAGGAGGTACTAGAGCCCTAATGCCCGGCATAGAAGGTACATAGACTGGCACATCTATTTAGTATCGATGGAGTAAATAGACTGGCAGTTCTAAAGCACAGGAGGTACTAGAGCCCTAATGCCCGGCATAGAAGGTATTAAGACTGGCACATCTATTTAGTATCAATGGAGTAAATAGATTGGCAGTTCTAAAGCACAGGAGCCCTAATGCCCGGCAAAGAGGGTACATATACTGGTGCTTCTGTCTCACAGCATAGGCACTACGTACACTGGCCTGACTGACACATTTAAGTACAATTACCACCTCATCCCTTCAATGGCAGCTGCAGACTGCACAGCTTTCTAAGATGGTATGTAGTGGAATTTGACCTGCTCTTCTGTTAGTCACTACTGTAAATACATTATAGTACAATACATTGTGGAGTGTGGTAAGACGTAACTGTAATCTATATACCAAATATATATATATATATATATATATATATATATATATATATATATATATATATATATATATATATATATATATATATATATATATAAATAAATATGTGTATATTTTTTATACATGTATTCCCAGTTCCCCTGGGTTTGGATGCCATAGGGAAAAGCAATGAAGGGAGGTATTTTTCTTATCAGTCTGGACAGACCGGACCCCTGTCCCTTATCTACAGCCTCACACTTCCTCTGACTAAGGAGAGAAGGAAACCCCCCCCCCCCAATACACACACTCTGTGCCTAACTCCACCTTCCCTTTCTAAGTCAATTCTAGATTCATCTAGCCTATGAATGTGTGTGTGTCCCTCCAGAGCCCCCCAAAACCAGGAATCAAAGGAAAGGTAGCAGCCACACACCCCACACCCCCATACTGCTGTGCCTCCCACTGCCCCATAGAGGCAACATGTGTCTCCTGCCTCCCTGCTGTGCTGTGTAACATCGGTAAGTGTGCGATACATCTGTCAGACACATCTTTGTCTATCTAACTAATCTAATCTATCATCTCTATATCTATCTATTATCTATCTATCTATCTATCTATCTATCTATCTATCGTGTCTATATCTATCTATCTGTCGTCTCTATATCTATCTATTATCTATCGTCTCTATATCTATCGTCTCTATATCTATCTATTATCTATCATCTATCTATATAATCTCTGATTTCTTTTATCTATATCCTCATGTTTAAATGTATGGAATATAAGTATTTACAAATATTTATTTGTGTGCATATATATATATATATATATTTTGTTGAAAATACCTGCACTCCAATTTGAAGTCAATCAAAATACTTTTATTGTGTACATAAATCCAACGTTTCGCCCCACATTACGGCGTTTTTCAAGGCTATATATACACATATATGTACTCTCTGCCTCTATTTTTCATCTACATAAATACCCATATGCTTTCCCCCCTGGGCATTTATTTATAATTTATCTAGTTATCAAATATGTCTATATACATATATTTTAATATACCTGGATTTATATATCCTCTATATATCTGTCTGCCATTTGTAATTTGTCTTTTTCTTATTTGTTTGTATCATCAGCCTATTCTCTTGTCTGTTATTTGCCCATGTCAACAATCAGTCTGATATCTATTATCTTATTGCTTGTTTGTATTATTCATCTATTCTATAATCAATTATCTATCATCTATCTAAATCTCTCTCTCTCTCTCTCTCTCTCTCTCTCTCTCTCTCTCTCTCTCTCTCTCGATATAAAGATAGATATAGATATAGATATAGATATAGATATATATATATATATATATATATATATATATATATATATATATATATATTGTTGAGATAAATGTTTATATAGAATTTTGCGTAATAACATGTAGTGGCATATAATTAATATATAAATCATCTCTATACAGATGCATATGGGTACACACAGCATAAAGTTTTCAGGAGATCAATATTAATTAATTTATAGAGAGAGAGAGACATATAATGAACGGGGTAAATCTAATCTCTGTTTTGCACTGTCTCAATCTATTTCACTGTGTTTGCAAAAATCCCCAAACGTGCCACATCCACCCACGATATTTATTAATAAAGAGTTAATGTAACAAACCATTACGGCTTTAATTAAGGAAGTAGGGAAGACACAATTGATCTCTGTACATGGGGAAAAATCCATGCAAGGCTGGAGCCGTGTGTTTATAAACTACAGGGCCTTTTCTTATGATCCATTTCATATTGTTATAATAATGTTTTATATAGATATGTACATATATACAGTGGTGTAACTAGATATTACTGGGCCCCACAGCAAATTATTTTCCAGGCCCCCAAAATGTCTAGAGGTTGACCTGTTTTACCAATATTTATTGACATTGTATATGAATTAGGGCCTCATGGGGCCCCTATACCTCCTGGTCCCCCCTGCAGCCGCAGGGTCTGCTTCCTCTATAGTTACACCCTGTATACATGTATACATTACTGCCCCTATCTGTGTAGATACAGACGTTAATTGGGGAAATTATAAAAAAAATACCTGCCACCCGCCTTATTTCCCCTGTACTTTGTTGCTGCTGGCCATTGTATCCAGGCGGGGGATTTTCCTTGATTCACTGATCCAAATGATCTGGGAGGGGATCGGGGGGTTATAGTGAATCATTTTGCCCCATTAGATAGTGAACAAGTTTTATTGCAAATAAATTCTTTTGTATGAAAGTGGTCAGCACGTGGGTTATACTAAGGGATACTGTCCATACATATGTTTGGCTATTTTTCTATTGTTTCAGCTCCTCTTCACTTCCTTTCAGTCAACCAACAGAAATTGCATTTATTATGATAGATAATCCTCAAACCTCACAGGACTATCTGTTGACTGGCCAACCAAATCTGCCCATGTATGCCCAGTTATACCTATGGAGATATGCATTACGTGCATTATATGTCTTAAGTAATTCAGCTGTATCTTTGTTATCATTTCATTGTTTTTGTTTTCATTTACACTGATCCAGGAATCTCAAAAATTATTATTATTTATAATATTCCAACACAATCTGCAGCACTGTACAATAGGTAGGTGTATAGATTGAACATAGAGATTACAAACAACTAGGGATGCACCGAATCCACTATTTTGTGGATTCAGCCGAATCCCCAAATCCTTCGTGAAAGATTCGGCCGAATACCGGACCGAATCCTAATTGGCATATGCAATTAGGAGTGGAAAGGGAGAAAACATGTTTTACTTCCTTGTTTTGTGACAAAAAGTCACTAGATTTCCCTCCCAGCCCCAAATTTGGATATGCAAATTTGGATTCAGAAGGCCAGAGGGATTCAGCCAAATCCGAAAAAGGACAAATCCTGGCTGAATCCTGAACCTAATCCTGGATTCGGTGCATCCCTACAAATGATAAGAGGTAAAGATGGCCCTGCTTCAGACATAAAATCCTTAAAAATCCCAAAATTACCTTGCAAAATAGGTGGGTATTTCCTTAAATTGACTCAGTGCAGATATGGAATCTGTTTAGTTGGATTTACTGGATGAGGGGTCTCTCTGTAATTTGGATCACCATACTTTTGAAATGGATCTTGAAAAAGGTCCCAGAGAGGACCGAAACGTTGGAGATGAATTTGTGAATAAAGCACATTGATTTATTTCACCAAAATGAAAGAGTGTGGGTCCATTTACTGAAAAAAAAATAAAATATATATATATATAATATTTATATACTATATATAAATGAGTTTTGCAAAGGACCAGCACACTGTTTTCTCAAATATCCAAAGTGTTTTTATTTTTCACATCACAATGCCTCCAACGTTTCGGCCCGCCATGGGGCCTTTATCAAGGATAAAAAGTAAAAAAGTAATCATTGATAAAGGCCCCAAGGCGGGCCTTTTTTGTATTTGTCTATATATATATATATATATATATATATATATATATATATATATATATATATATATATATATATATTAGGGATGCACCAAATTTGGTCCAGGATTGAATGTAAAAGTCAAGTTTGTCAATGGGTCATATCTGTCACCCAGGCAGTTAAAAACCTCCCGAAGTCACGGTGGGACATTGATACAGTATCTCTGTATCTAAAAACGTGTTTGATTCCAGTGCATAGTGTTCCAGTGTTGAAAATAATGAAGTGCATCACCCACCTTAGTGCTGTTCTTAGTGGACTACAGGAACCAGTGCAGTTCCCCAAAACAACCAATATTTGCTTTAATTTTTCTGATTCCTTGTAATTTATCAACATTCAGTGGTGTCATTTATATACAGCATTCCTGTGGAGCCCTGACCCAGTAAGGAACCATATTCTACCCACCCCATAAAATGTACCTGCCAGCACCCATGCTGCTTGCACTCATGTCACCCAGCAAGTTAGTGTGGAGGGTCCAAGTCACCTTACGTCATTATGTGAGACCTTAGAGTCACCTTAGACCAGTGGAAACTATGTTTGTAAATGAGCCCTTCCCTGTAAACTCAAGTACGACTGCAGGGGCCGAGATGTAGTTGGTATCAGCAGGCCTAGGATAGCCCCAAATGATTATTCTACAAAGAATACCCAGTTCCCGGACGTAAGGGACATTTGGAGAGGTATATATTGTTGTAACTTAAAGGGGTGGTTCACCTTTAAGTTAACTTTTACTATATAATAGAACTTTTTAATTGGCCTATTTTTTTCTTTAAATTCTCTAAGGCTACGCTTTTATTGTTATTGCTCAAATTCCTATATAGGCCCTCTCCTATTCATATTCCAGTGCCTGGTTTCTGGGGTAATTTGTACACTAGTAACCAGATTGCTGAAATTGCAAACTGGCGAGCAGCTGAATAAAAAGCGAAATAACTTAAAACCCACAAATAATAAAAAATGACAACCGATTGCAAATTCTCTCAGAATATAACTCTCTGCATCATACTAAAAATTAACAGAAAGGTGAACAATGCCTTTAAGGTGTCATTAAAGGAGAACTAAAATTCTAGTTCTAGCTAGAATTGTTGTACATTGTTGTTTTGTACTTCTGTACCAGCCCAAGGCAACCACAGTCATTTAGCAGTAAAGATCTGTGTCTCCAAAGATGCCCCAGTAGCTCCCCATCTTCTTTTCTGTTGATTCACTGCACATGCTCTGTGCTGCTGTCACTTACTGAGCTTAGGGACCTACTCACAATTTACAGTACACATAGAATAGAAATGTCACAATATAAGACTGATTAGTAATTAATACAGATAATTACTACATGGCAGCATGGAAACCAGTGCAATTAGCATCAGAATTTAATCATCAGCATCAGCTTATATTACAGCCAGGGAAGCTCATTTTCTGCTGGATAATTAGTGACGAGCCCTAAGCTTAGCTTCTCAACAGCCAATCAGAGCCCACTGAGCATGTGAGTGTCACAGACACTTTCCAAGATGGTGACCCCCTGTGACAAGTTTGAAGTCCTGGATCATTGCTGCTATTGACAACCTCAAACTTTAGCCTCGTGCAATAAGTTCACTATATAAAATATGCCATTTTTAGCCATATTCATTTTTTTCGGGTTTACTTCTCCTTTAAGGTTACATTTTATACAGTAAAAGTCAAGGGTCTATTGGTCACAGCACACTCCATAGGTCCTATGTTTATGTTGCATAAAAACAGCTTTCTGGTAGTTAAGGAAATTGAGGAGAGGAAGAGAGAGAGGGGGGATAGTGAGGTACATAGATGAATTATCCACCAAAAAATCGAATTACAAGACAATTGCATTTACTTGCTAATGAGCCCTTTTTCTATCAATGAATGTCTAATTCAATCCCCACCTTTGCCCATTTTATGAATATTTTATGTGTGCAATCGTATGTTTTGGGTCTGTGTTGTGCAACCGTGCATCTTTGTGCATTCCCACTGCTCCTACTTAAAACTTCCTGCCCATTCAGTCACTTCCTCATTTATCTTGATGTTGATGCAACATTCTGAGTGTGTACTGAAACACTGCTACACAAACATACACCAGACTGCCACACGCAGCTCCATTGCTACATCATGTCTCCTACTGGGGTTACATTATTAAGCCATATAGGCTGATTAATAATTTAGTGTTTGTCTGGATTATATGACGGTCCTGGCATGCGTCCAATCTACTGGTCACTGAGTAACTAATTTCTGTCTCAGGCAATAGATGGTTAATGTACAGGCTCAGGACAATAATAACACAATTGTGTCTTGCACCACTTGGGACAGTTTGTTACACTTTGGAGAATGCTGTGAGATTTTTATAGCTATCAGAATATTATGAAAATCCATCCGTTGCTCTCTCCCCAGTAGCGTTCCCGGAGGGGGACGGGCCCTGGTGCGTGACGCGCAGGCGGGCTCCGCCCCCTCCGTATGGCCGAATTTTAGTGGCACGCTGCCAGGGGGATTTCAGTGGTGTGCAGCGCTGCCGGGGGGCCCTGAGGGGGTGCGAGCCCTGGCCCGCTCGCTCCCCCGGTAGTTCCGCCACTGTCTCTCCCCTTAACTGTTGATTTAACTTTCAATAAAAGGGAGACTGTAAGCCTCAATGTGCAGTGGTCAAAGTGCAATTTTCAGGCGCAAATTGACCAGACCTTGGCATTATAGCCAAGCATCAAGTGGTGCCTACTGCAATTGTGCCTAGTGTGTCAATGTTGCAATGGGATTGTAGGGACTGTTTAAGCCTCTGTGTGTTTGACTTGCCAGGACTTATTCTGAATTTCTGTGCAGACCTGGAATTAGAAATGAAGGCAACTGTGATGTAAGGAAGAGCACCATTGCATTTAATAGACAATGATGGGTGACAGTGAATGTGAGAACACCGAAAAAGTTCCTTTAGGGTCAGGGCACACGCTCAGATTTGGGGAGATTAGTCGCCCGACGACAAATCTTCTCTTCTTCGGGGCGACTAATCTCCCAGAACTGCCTCCCGCCGGCTAGAATGTAAATAGGATGGCACTCGGAGCACTTCGTTTTCTGAAGTCGCTCAAAGTTTCCTTGTGAGGCAACTTCGGGCGTCTTCGGAAAACAAAGTGCCATCCCGCCAGCAAATTACATTCTAGCCAGCGGGAGGCAGTTCGGGGAGATTTGTCGCCAGGCGACTAATCTCCCCAATTCTGAGCGTGTGCCCTGACCCTTACAGAAGGAGCATTTTGAGTAAGTGCTGAAACTGGGAACCATATCTGCTTCCTCTGCAGGTATTTGCTGCGCCCATGTGTCCCTCCGATGACAAAGTCAATGACCGCACTAATGCCAGGATGGAAGGAGAGGGAAGCCCTGTGGAAATCCAAGCAGCACCAATTGGTACCACAGCTGTTCCTGTGTCACCGATTTCTCCAGTCTCACCCACTGAAGAAAAGCGGACACCCGTGGATAGAGATGGTCTTCCTGTCAATGTGCCCGTCATAAGCCTTGGCCACAGCAAGATGGCATTGCGTCCAGAGCTCACTACCTTGCGCCCTGTACCATCTCTGATGTTGTCTTTGCCTGGCATACGAACTCCTTTGTTCACTCCACAGTACCACCCTCATCCTTATATGACCAGGTAAAGCTGGGGTATCTAGTCTTGGCACCAGCATTAAACCTGGACCTTCTGTTCTACATATTGGTGGGACTACTGTGAGTAATTCTCTCTGCTTTGTTCCACAGCCCGTATCTACGTGCCTCTAGCCTTTTCCCCATCTTCTCTGGACGCTTCAAGAGAAGGAGTCATCCTGACATCCCAGAAGTGCCATTCTTAGGTAGGATAACTGTGTCCATATCTGGGCATCTCTGTATCTGTGTTGTTTGACTCAATTAATATAATTAATATTAATTTGCTACAGTAAATCCTTCTCCTCATCGATCTGAACTGTAATGTCTGGATTCTGCTGCGTTACATATCACTATTGGGTCAAAACGGTTTGCAGGAGAAGTAAAGTATAAATTCCTAACTGCGCTATCAGTCGACCAAAATAACCCCCCATACCGAGGTTGGCGGCAGAGTCGGATTAACTCGGCGGGACACCAGGAAAAAACCCGGTGGGCGACGTTCCTTTATGGACCCCTGCCGGGCCAGACCCCCTCTCCCGATCTCCTGGCCCTAAAAAAAAAAAACAATTTGCAGTGCCGCATGCATGCGGCTCCTTATGCGCATGACGCGGCTCCTCTTACGCATGCACTTAGATGCATCACTTAGATGCATTTGGCTGGATTTCTATCCAGTTTTCTCAATGTTGTAAACTGGACAGAAAATTTTAATGTCCAGTTCAAAACCACACTGGTGGCAACCCTTATAATTAGAGGTATGGGATCTATTATACAGAAATCATTTATCCAGAAAGCTCTGAAATACAGCAATGCTAATTTAGAAAAACAATCTCTTATTGATTTGCTTTTTTTTTTTTTTGTTTCTTTAATAAGAAATGAACCTCACTTGATAATTCCTTTATTGGCCAGATTATTGTTCGGTTTTCACAAGGCTAAAAACCGAACAGAAACTCGAAACTCGAACAGGCCTTAGAAAAACCGAACAGGTGGCAACCCTAGGCTGGTGCACGAAGCTTAGTATATAAAATATGGCATTTATAGCCATATTCATTTTAAGGGTTTACTTCTCCTTTAATTCCTGCCTACTATTGGACATGCACCTTTTGCACTTCCACTTAGTTATTCTGGCTCTTCTGCTGTGATTTGTACACAAGGTCTAATCCATAAGGGGGTGTTAAATGTTACCTGACGACTTACCGAATACCCCAGGTCAGTGCTCCTGTTAGCAGAGAACTGCACTGGCCCAGTTGCTTGCGAGCGAGCGATCCTCTTCCTCCCATCTTCTTTCTTCCAAATCCAGTGGACATGGACACATGGACAGTAGAATGAAAAAAAATATTTATTTATTAAACTCCAGCTTTTTGCTACCACATGCATGCATACTCTGGGCTGCTGTCCCCCCTCTGCTGCTGCTGGACTCCCCACGGCGTGCCCCGCGTATGCACATGTGTGTAAGCACGCAAGCGCACTGTGTTGAGTCAGTCGTTGCAGGAAAAGGAAGCTCGGGATACGGATCCAGGGTTGGACTAGCCTGGCGGGACACTGGGAAAACACCGGGTGGGCCCCGACCCTGTGCACACCTGCATTTGCTTTGACACATTGGGGCTCATTTATCAACACTGGGCAAATTTGCCCATGGGCAGTTACCTATAGCAACCAATCAGTGATTAGCTTTTTGAAGCCAGCTGCAAGTAGAACAATGAATGCAGCAATTTGATTGGTTGCCATGGGTTACTGCCCATGTGCAAATTTACCCAGTGTTGATAAATGACCCCCATTGGGTGTAATTAGAGCAGACACATCTGCTTATGCTGGAATTATAGAAAAAAAAATGCTGCATGACTTTTTATAAGGACGAAAGTATTTAAGACCAGCAAGTACTGTATAAAACAAGTGACCTATCAAAGAATCTTATCAAATTGCCATATTCATATCAGTAATGATTGCGCTTTGACATTGTTTGCCTTGAGCGACCATTTTGTGCTGTTTTTTGTGTCACTCACTGATCACCTGACATTTAGGTTCTGACTGAAACTGGAAGAAGTGAGGAATTGATGGAGCTCTGTCCATTCATTGGCTGATGTGACCCAGCATGTATGTGTAGGGGCCACTACGGGTTAATGTGCCCTGCAGCTTTAAGGCCCCCACCTTTTTCTTCGAGTGATCTGCCAGGAGAGGTGTGACAGCTTCCTGCTACACTGCACTATAGTGAGTGTAAGGAGTGGCCTCTTCCTCTTTCGCCTCTGGATGCTGATCCAGCTGGATGTGCTCAGAGGGACTGAGTACAGAAGGCCCAGAAGAAGTCATGTGTCCAAGTCGGGGACCAGGTAACCCTGTGAATGAGGAATAGATATACTAGGGCAGACTTGTCATAGTCTCTATAGGAGAGAAAGGCAGAGAGGTTAGAGAAAGAGCAGTTCTGAGCTCCAACATAGGAGTGATAGATTGGAGGTATCTCTCCCAGGCCATATTGCCTGTAGTATAGGGATCCCAGCGGAGAGGGAATCGGGAGAGAGTGATTGCCCTGAGGTTGATCCAGAGACACTACTGGAATATGTCTCAGAGATGAAGTGAGAGACCTGCCAAGTCTGTCCCCAGGGAGTGTCAGCCTGTGTCTGCTCTAGATGAGCTGCCTGCAGATCTGTGTGACCTCTCTATATGCTGTTGCCTCAACTCCTGCGTGAGTACAAACCTAATGTCACTTGCCTCGTGCATCGTTCAATAAACCTTGTTCCTGTTTTATTAAGAACCTCCTGGCGCCCAAGTCTTTTGTTATCGCACAGTAGCCTGTGGGAGTTGTAGTCACACTACGCCACACCTTTAATCTTCCATATAGCGAAGGCCCTAGCCTGAAGTGTTAGTCACGTGTAACCCATGCTCTAGTGCACTAGCTGGTGAATTAACCCCGTATGGCCCAAATAGGTGTTTCATATGCGTGTCCTCGGTTTGTGTGTGAGCACAATGCCTCATATAAGCCAGAGGGCTGACAAAACTATTTTAAACTAAGGCTGTGGTATATGTTTTTATAGAGACCTGCGCTGTTCACTATAACTTTATCTCATAACATTTCTATCAGACACATACAAAGAGAATGGAAGATGGGACATTAAGTTCCAGGAGGGATTGGTGAGGTGGGGCATTGGCCTTATCAGTGCCATTCTGCTCATTTACATTGGTGGCATAAAACTATAGATATGGGAATCTGATGGATAATGGAAGCACAACTTTTTTATTTATTTACTTTTACTAAGAAACTAGAGATATTTGGATGTAGGGATGCACTGAATCCACTATTTGGGATTCGACCGAATCCTTCACGAAAAATGCATCCGAATACCAAACTGAATCCGAATGCATATGCAAATTAGGGATGGGAAGGGAAAAAGTGTGAAAAACATTTTTTTACTTCCTTGTTTTGTGACAAAGAGTGACGTGATTTCCCTTCCCACCCCTAATTTACATATGGAAATTAGGACTTGGCTTCGGTTCTGCCAGGCACCCGATTTGGCTGAATCCTGCTGAAAAAGCCCGAATTCTGGCTGAAAAAGTGACTTTTCGCTAGCGTTGCCACCCGCAGGGACATTGACAATTTACTAACAGGTGCAGGCGCCAATTCGTTAACGAAACAGACAGTCGCGAGTGGTCATTCGCACTCTATCGCCAGGCAACTTTTCGAAATTCACTAAAATGCAGATTTTACTGAACGTTACCTCTTATGCCAGTGTTAACTTCACCACCTCAGACCAGGAGAAGTGCTATAAAGCAGCAAGATCTTCCTCAATCTTCTGTCACTTACATCAAGTCCTGTGAGCCGAAAATGCATCAACGTTCAAAAAACACTGGCGACTTTTCCTTTTTTCAGCGTGATTGCCTGTAAGTCCTGACAAACTTTTTTTTTTAGGGAACCGTTTTTCTCCAGACATTTTATTACACATGGAACATTCATTTTACAGTGGGCTCATGTGTAGGGAATTATATAAACTCTCTTGTCTTTATTAAGGTTCCCCGGACATGTGTAATATAAAGTGGATAATGTACCCCCTACTGTAATTTATAAAGATATTATAAGTCACAAGGCCGAAGGCCAAGTGCTTATATACAGGTCACATAACTCCGAGGTGACTTCTGATATCTTTATAAATTTCTAGTAGGGGGTACATTATAATCTACATTTTGTGGAGGGGTCGGCATTGAAATTTTGGTTGTCGGTGTCAAATTTGGGCACGCCGGCGTCAAATTCCGACGCGCGGCATCACATTCGGCAGCCTGGGGGCCCTTGTTATAAACGGCGCGTTCTGACGTCAGAACGTGCTGTTTATAAGGATATAATACACAAAAGCCATGAATATCTTGTAAATGATATCCTTATAAATGGTGAGTTCTGATGTCATCAGTTATAAATGGTCACATGACTCACTGAAACTTGTGTATTATAATAAATAAAGTACCCCCAGTTGCAAAATATGAGGATATTAGAAGTTACCTCGGAGTTTCATGACCTGTATAAAAACACTCTGCCTTCAGCCTCGTACTTTTATATGGTCATGAAACTCCTCGGTAACTTATAATATCCTTATATTTTACAAGAGGGGGTACTTTATTCACTATATAATTTACAGTCAGGTCCCATAGGGAAATGACCTGACTGTAGATCATAAACTGGTAACTTAAACCATTTCCAGCAACATTTATAATAAAGACGTCCATACAACTTTAAATTACCCACCCTATGCAAATTGACCTGAGCGCAAGATCACTAGTGAATTTTCGCTAGGCAGAAATGAACGCTAGCGCATCTTCGCTTTGAAATGCTCGCACTGCCGAAGTAACGCTAGCGAAAAGTCACCAGCGTTCGGCGCCCAGGACGAAACTCTGCATATTACTGAATTGGTGTAGTCTGAGCACTTTTGCGCCTGGCGAAGTGTTGCCATGGGTGCGAAACGGACGCTGACGAAAATTTGTAGGTTAATGAATCTGCCCCTATGTGTTTACCCCAAAGCACATGAATAGCTTCTATTTTAAGACACCTGTCATAGTATTATGTTTATACACAGGGTCAGACTGGACATTATTGGCCCACCGGGTTACAAACCATGTGCAAATGGCGGAGCGCAGCACGCATGTACCTTATGCTGGCACGTAAGTAAAATAAAGCTAAATCTTTTCTGGGGGCCCAGCAGATTGGCCCACCGGGTTTTTTCCCAGTGTCCCGCCAGTCCAGTCCGACCCTGCCTATACAAGTGTAAGAGTGCAGCACCAGCCAGTAACACTAGTAGCTGGACAACTCTTTATTTACAAACCATCCATTTGGGCCAATTTCTTCTGCTACTGATATTGAAGTTCAGCTGTATGTACTTTATCCTTTCCCCCAGCCTCAGAGCAACAGCACCAGCAGTAGGTGGGTGGGGCCTAGACGTACAAAGAACCAGACATGGTTCTGGATATAATATTTTAGGAACAATATAATGTCCTAGAAGATTAGTGAGTAGGGGGCCAGGCTTTGTTTTATGATAGCGTAGGTGAACCATGCATCCTGGTCTGCAGTTCTAGGAAGAACCTAAAAATGTAATTGCTGAGCAGACAACTTGTTTTTATAATGGGTAACAACCAATATTCTTAGTATTAATATCAGAGATGCTTCAACTTCTGGCTGTTCAGCTGTTGTTGAACCAGGAATGTTATGAATTGTCATAGACCTGCTCTTGCTTCTGGGCCTGCAGAGTCTGCCCGGACCCAGAAATGTCATTTTAAATCTCAATCCTGTAGAATTCAGCCAATGATTGTTGGGCATTGCTGGGAGTTGAACTGGAGGATGCCAGGTTGGACATCCTAGATTTACATTTCTTTTCAGGTTTGGGCCCAAACGTTCTTTAACTGAGCAAATGCCCATTTTTTTAAACTTCTACATTGTTGAAAATTGGCCCTTCTTTTGGGTGGGCTCTAAAGGAATCTTGTCCTGGGAACCTGGTCGTTTTTAATCACCACTCCGGAACCCCCCACCACAGTATTTACTTTGAGAAATCCATACAGCTTTACAGCAATACAGCTTTAATAAAAAAAAATATATACAATCTGCCTATTTTTAACATATATTGCCTATTTTTTGGCATTATAAAGTACTAATGGATCTTTGTTTAGTACCACTGCTTTGTCTCTCTCCACCAAGTATCACTTAATGAACTCTGTATAATGAGCCAACCCTTACCCCCAGCAACTGCCTGTGTCTCACATTTACAGATAGGGAGGAGTTCATCATTCAGAGGGGTTTAACTGGGAGGGTTAATCTGATTAACTGCCTTTATTTAGTTCTGCACTGGTGTATGCAAGAAATAAAGAAAGCCGTACATATTTTTATACAGTATACTGAGCTCTTGCTGAACATAGTTGTATATTGCCCTTTTACCTTTATAAGAGTGTAATATACATCTGTGTTCCGATTAAGCCATATAAATAGGCACTATATTGCAAAAGTGCTCAGCATATTCATTTAATTTAAAAAAAAAAATCTATTTTCATTTGTCATTAAAAAGCACTTCTAAATGCTTGTTTTGATTTTCCCCTTACTACCTAAGGGCAGAGACACAGTCAGATTCGGGAATCTCCTCTTCTTCGGGCGACTAATCCCCCCAAACTGCCTTCCCCTTCCTTCCCAACCGCTAGCATACCCCCCAACCGTCCCGTTTTCAGCGGGACAGTCCCATTTTTGGGTGTCTGTCCCGCTGTCCCGGATAATGGACTTATTTGTCCCGCCGGCAGCGGCGGAGGGGAGGCGGCGATGCCACGATGGCCTTTGTTATGCGGCAACATGGCGGCGCACACGCTAGGATCTCGGCTGCGCACTGAAGCAAACAAGGAAGGTGTTCCGGTTCTGGGGAATGACCTCATTTCCGGTACAGGCGGCACCGCCCACATGCTGGTGATGCGTACTGCTAAGCTTGCAATGAATAGTAAGGGAGAATACGCTGGCTGGGACGTTTCGGTAACTGTTCTGTAAAATGCAAGGTTATGTGGGTTATTTTGCTTAGGGAGCATTATAGAGCTAAAATATATGTATTTATTGGAGTCAGTGTCAGATATCAACCCTACAATGCAGAGTGTATGATGTGTGGATGTGTGTATGTATGATGTGTGTGTATGATGTGTGTGTGTGTGTGTGTGTATCTGTCTGAATGTGTCTCACTGTATGTATGTATGTGTGTGTCACTGTATGTATGTATGTGTTTCACTGTGTGTGTGTGTATCTGTCTGTATGTGTGTTTGTATGTGTGTGTTACTTATTTACAATTTGTAAAATGAACATGGTAATTAGGGGGTGTGGCCACAAAAATGGGCGTGGTCAAAACTTTTTGTCCCTCTTTTGATTTCCAAAATGTTGGGAGGTATGCGCTAGAATGTAAATCACAGGAGGGATGGCACTCGGAGCTCTTTGTTTTCCGAAGTCGTCTGAAGTTTCCTCGTGAGGCAACTTTGGAAAACAAAGGACTCTACAACAGATCCCTTCTTCCCCATTGCTATGATTAATCCAAATTTTCCTGTTCCTCAGGGTATATTTTCCTTTTTAAGGCTTTGAACTGGTCTGGGTGTGGGACCCTTTTAAGTCGTGAAGGTGCCCGTTTGTGGCCCTCTCTTTGGTGATGCACAGAGCTGCTAGACTTTGGATTACTGGGTATTAAGGGGGTGGTTTATTTTAGGTTAACTTTTAGTATGTTATAGAATAGCCAATTCTAAGCAACTTTTCAATTTTTATAGGTTTTTATTTGTTTGCCTTCTCCTGACTCTTTCCAGCTTTCAAATGGGGGTCACTGACCCCATCTAAAAACAAATGCTCTGTAAATCTACAAATGTATTGTTATTGCTACTTTGTATAACCCATCTTTTCCAGGCCTCTCCTATTCATATTCCAGTCTCTTATTCAAATCAATGCATGGTTGTTAGGGTAATTTGACGCCTAACAGCCAGATTGCTAAAATTACAAACTGGAGAGCTGCTGAATAAAAAGCTAAATATCTCAAAAACTACAAATAATAAAAAATGAAAACCAATTGCAGATTGTCACAGAATGTCACTCTACATCATACTAACAGTTAACTGAAAGGGGAACAACCCTTTAAGATAGACCTTGACTAGGTAAAGCCAGGGGATTATGGGTAATAAACTGCTCTGAAGGGCTTCCAGTTGTGGGTTTACAGGTATCGATTTAGATCTGAGGTTAGGGGTTTATGGGTTACAGTATGATCTTGGAGGCACCATTGTGTGGGTACAGGTATGGGATCTATTATTCGGAAACTAGTTATCCAGAAAGCTCCGATTTATAGAAAGGCCCTCTCCCATAGACTCCATTTTATCCAAATAATCCAGATTTTTTAAAAATTCCTTTTTCTCTGTAATAATAAAACAGTAGCTTGTACTTGATCCCAACTAACATATAATTCATCCATATTAGAAGCAAAACCAGCCTATTGGGTTCATTTATGATTTTCTAGTAGACTTAAGGTATGAAGACCCAAATTATGGAAAGATCTGTTAACCAGAAAACCGCAGGTCTCAACCATTCTGTATCACAGGTCCCATACCTGTACATATACTGAGTGTATTTAGAAGTTGCTGTCGGATACCTGTGTGTAACAGTAGAGAATATTTGGGTCAATATTATTTTTAATGTTGTATAATGTGTTGAATTTGTGAGTGCCAGGCCAGTGAATATATATATATATATATATATTAGTGAAGGCCTGTGCATGATGTATTATATGGGGAAGTTGGGGGCATGCTTGAGTAATATGTAATACGGCAGCAGGGGCTGTGGCTTGTGGCAGTTGGAATAACTAGGATGTGGTCTGGTCGGTTTGCAGATTCTGTTATCTATCAATCTTGTCTTCCACAGAAGAACTTTTGAAGTGAAACACATGAAAGCTGGAGGAAGGAGAGGCAATAAAAAGAGGCGAGAGACCAAGGGAGCGGTGGTGGGGGCACAAAGGCAGAGATAGATGTGAACTTAAAGGAGAAATAAAGCCTACCTAAAGAAGTAGCTAGAAATGTTGTACATGATTTTTTGTGCTTCTGTACCAGCCCAAGGCAATCACAGCCCTTTAGCAGTAAAGATCTGTGTCTCCAAAGATGCCCCAGTAGCTCCCCATCTTCTTTTCTGCTGATTCACATGCTCTGCGCTGCTGTCACTTACTGAGCTTAGGGAGCCACTCACAATATACAGTACACATAGAATTGAAATGTCACAATATAAGGCTGATTAGTAATTAATACACATAATTACTACATGGCAGCACAGAAACCAGTGCAGTTAGCATCAGAATTTAATAATCAGCAAACCTGTAGCATCAGCTTATATTACAGCCAGGGAAGCTCATTTTCTGCTGGATAATTAGTGACGAGCCCTAAGCTTAGCTTCTCAACAGCCAATCAAAGCCCACTGAGCATGTGAGTGTCACAGACACTTTCCAAGATGGTGACCCCCTGTGACAAGTTTGAAGTCCTGGATCATTGCTGCTATTGACAAGCTGAAACTTTAGCCTCGTGCAATAAATTCACTATATAAAATATGCCATTTTTATCCACATTCATTTTTAGGGTTTTAGTTCTCCTTTGAATTAACTTTGAGGGTTCTCACTGCTGCCTGGTTGCTACGGTAACTGAGTCCAAGAAAGTTCAAGTTAGAGAGTTGCCGAACAAAAATATAAACACTTCAAAAGCTGCAAACGTTATGAAAGAATTGCAATTCTTCTTAGAATTCTGATGTCGAAGTTAACTTTGAGTATGTTATAGAAAAGCCCATTCTAAACAACTTTTCAATTGGCCTTAATTTATTTTCTTTTCTATAGTTTTTAAATTATTTGCCTTCTTCTCCTGACTCTTTCCAGCTTCCAAATGGGGGTCGCTGACCCCGTCTAAAAAACAAATGCTCTGTAAAGGCTACAAATGTATTGTTACTGCTACTTTTTATTTCTCATCTTTATATTCAGGCCTCTCCTATTCCAGTCTCTTATTCATATCAGTGCATGGTTGCTAGGGGAATTTGGGCCCTAGCAACCAGATTGCTGAAATTACAAACTGGAGAGCTGCTGAATAAAAAGCTAAATAACTCGAAAACCACAAATAATAAAAAAATGAAAACCGATTCCAAATAATCATACTATAGTTCTAGGACTACAAAGATACTCAATGCTGGCATGTCAGTAGTGTGTGGTTGATGCTTGGGTGTCACGTAGAGAAGAGTTAATTGAGTAGGAACTGCCCAGGAAGTTGTACTGGAGAGAGTTACAGTAAGTGCAAAGGAAGTCTGTGCCCCTAGAGAGCTCTATTCACAGGCAGCAAGGACAGACTGCAACAAGGACAGAACACGGCTTTGCCTTTGAGATATTACATCTGAAAGGAATTGGGAAACAGGGCAAAAACAGAAAGCGGGACCCCCTTCCCCATCGTTTGTTTACAGCTTCACCAGCTCTCAGCCTTCAGCATTAGAGGGGTTGTTCACCTTAAATTAACTGTTAGTATGATGTAGAGAGGGATATTCTGAGACCATTTGCAATTGGTTTTTATTTTTTATTATTTGTGGTTTTTGAGTTATTTAGCTTTTTATTCAGCAGCTCTCCAGTTTGCAATGTCAGCAGCCTGGTTGCTTGCGTCCACATTACCCTAGCAACCATGCATTGATTTGACTAAGAGACTGGAATATGAATAGGAGAGGCCTGAAAAGAAAGACGAGTGATAAAAAGTAGCAATAACAATACATTTGTACAGTGGAGTAACTAGACATTATTGGGCCCTGCAGCAAATTACTTTTCAGTCCTCCAAAATGTGTAGAGATTGACCTGTTTTACCAATAATTATTCAAATTGTATATAAATTAGAGACCCATGGGGCCACTTTACCTCCTGGGCCCCCTGCAGCCTCTATCGTTACGCTCCTGAATTTGTAGCCTTTCAGATCACTTGTTTAAATGGGGTCAGTGACCCCCATTTGAAAGCTGGAAAGAGTCAGAAGAAGAAGGCAAAGAAATCAAAGACTATAAGAAAGAAAAAATAAATAAAAGCCAATTGAAAAATTGCTTAGCAATGCAACCTCCCAACATTTTGTAAACAAAAAGAGGGGCAAAAAAGTTGTCGCGCGTATCACGCCAATTTTTGTGGCCACACCCCCTAATTACCATGTTCATTTTACAAAATTTGGCAGCTTATGAAAGTTTGAACATGTTTTTGTGTTTTTTTTTCCAGTTATTACAGTTTTGCTAATGAAGGTGAATTGCCCTTTAAGCTGTGAGTCTATCTTTCGCCAAGGGACCTGTTATCTTATATTGTTACAATTACTTATTTGCTTATCTCAAAATTGTTACAAAAATATCTTCAGCTGTGGCTGTTCTGGGCTCTCTGCCAAAAGCCAATTAAGTTAGAAACATTGTTTCTTTTTCTGGCTGTTCGGTGCAAAGAAAACGGGAATTTCCAGTACAAACAAGGGACTGCGGGTTGAGCTGTCAAAAGAGGGATTGGCCCTCTAAAAACGGGACAGTTGGGAGGTATGGTAATGGCCATTCTTGAGTATTTTAGTGTATGTGTATGGGAGCATTGCAGGCAGTTTGTATTGGGCTCTGCTCGTTGATGCTGAAACATCAGCAGGCGTAGGGTGTAATGCCCATACAGGAATATTTTACTGGTCAAATTAACCCTTTCCTCTAATCTCATAGGTCGTCAGCCGCAGAAAGTTGCTCGTCGGGTCTTCACTAACAGCCGGGAGCGCTGGAGGCAGCAGAATGTGAATGGGGCCTTTGCTGAATTGCGCAAACTGATCCCTACGCACCCCCCAGACAAGAAACTGAGCAAGAATGAGATCCTGCGTCTGGCCATGCGATACATCACCTTCTTAGTTACGTTATTGGGGGACCAACGCAGCTCCCCCCCAAAACAGTCTCCTGCTAAGAGAAGAATCCCACTCCCTGTCCTGGACTTACCCTCAAGGGACAAGGAAAGCAAGAGAGCGGCTGTTATCCAGGTGCAGAGAGTCGAGGAGACACAGGATGGGGGAGGGTTTGGTACAGGGTCCCCCGTCTCTGGCAGTTGTGGGGAGAGTCTGGAGAGTGAAGAAGAGGGGGAGAGGGGGCCCTTAGCTATAAGAAGGCAGAGAGTAATAGTTCAGGCAGAGGTGGGAGGGAGCTGATGGGGCATGTGAGGGACCAATGTTGACTGATGGACTTTTATCATGTATCTAACAAGGCCCACGATGCACTGCTCTCCTACTGTGGGTCTCCATTACCAAAATTCTCTAGTCTGCATCATTATTTGCATATTCTCCTACCAGTCATAATTACACTGGACTTGTATTGGTAAATACCTCCCAGGATGCATCATTGTGTGGCTGCAGTATGTTTTATAAAACTGGAATTTCGTTGGCAGGCACTGACTGTTTGATGTTTGCTGATTGGATAAATGCTGTTTGACTGTACATTGTTAAAGGCGCAGTGACACTGGATTCGACAAGACTGCTCCCCCCCCGAATGGACTGATGGATTCTGGGATATCTCTTTGGATTATAGTGATGGCATTTTATGGATTCACTGGAAAGACTCATTCCCCTGTATTTCCCATAATGCAAAGTTACACTAGAGAATGAGTGGACATTGTGGCCAAAAGCATCAATTTAGAGATACAATGACTGGACTCTGATACCCAGAATGCACTGCTGACTTACAGACCATGAAAAGTCTTGATGCATTGATAATCTATGGGCGATGGCACCCAAATGCACTATTTGTAATACAATTGTTATGAGGAAAAAGTCCTGTGTTCCTTGTCTGTGTTATAAAGGAGGAATGTGAAGGTTTGTGCATGAGAGAGCGCAGGCGGAGAGTGGGAGACAGCTGGGTAGATATGAGAAAGTGCAGAGGGAACATAATACCCAACATTGAGAGAGTCCAGAGGGAGAATGTGAGAGAGGCTTTACTGTGAGAGAGTCTAGGGGGAGACCAGGAATGGGCACAGGATGCCCTGCTGTGAGAGAGTCCAGGAATAGGCAGGGGATACCCTACTGTGAGAGAGTCCAGGAATGGGCAGGGGATGCCCTACTGTGAGAGAGTCCAGGAATGGGCAGGGGATGCCCTACTGTGAGAGAGTCCAGGAATGGGCAGGGTATGCCCTACTGTGAGAGAGTCCAGGAATGGGCAGGGGATGCTCTACTGTGAGAGAGTCCAGGAATGGGCAGGGGATGCCCTACTGTGAGAGAGTCCAGGAATAGGCAGGGGATGCCCTGCTGTGAGAGAGTCCAGGAATAGGCAGGGGATACCCTGCTGTGAGAGAGTCCAGGAATGGGCAGGGGATGCCCTGCTGTGAGAGAGTCCAGGAATGGGCAGGGGATGCCCTACTGTGAGAGAGTCCAGGGATGGGCAGGAGATGCCCTACTGTGAGAGAGTCTAAGAATGGGCAGGGGATGCCCTACTATGAGAGAGTCCAGGGATGGGCAGGAGATGCCCTACTGTGAGAGAGTCTAAGAATGGGCAGGGGATGCCCTACTATGAGAGAGTCCAGGAATGGGCAGGAGATGCCCTATTGTGAGAGAGTCCAGGAATGGGCAGGAGATGCCCTACTGTGAGAGAGTCCAGGAATGGGCAGGGGATGCCCTACTGTGAGAGAGTCCAGGAATGGGCAGGGGATGCCCTGCTGTGAGAGAGTCCAGGAATGGGCAGGGGATGCCCTACTGTGAGAGAGTCCAGGGATGGGCAGGGGATGCCCTACTGTGAGAGAGTCCAGGGATGGGCAGGGGATGCCCTACTGTGAGAGAGTCCAGGGATGGGCAGGAAATGCCCTACTGTGAGAGAGTCTAAGAATGGGCAGGGGATGCCCTACTGTGAGAGAGTCCAGGAATGGGCAGGAGATGCACTACTGTGAGAGAGTCCAGGAATGGGCAGGAGATGCCCTATTGTGAGAGAGTCCAGGAATGGGCAGGAGATGCCCTATTGTGAGAGAGTCCAGGAATGGGCAGGAGATGCCCTACTATGAGAGAGTCTAAGAATGGGCAGGGGATACCCTCCTGTGAGAGAGTCC
Organism: Xenopus laevis; assembly: GCF_017654675.1. Lineage (NCBI taxonomy): Eukaryota > Metazoa > Chordata > Amphibia > Anura > Pipidae > Xenopus > Xenopus laevis. The sequence goes on from NC_054375.1 coordinate 149,028,457, forward strand.
AGTAATGGGCAGGAGATGCCAATCTGTTACATTTAGTTTATACATGTAATGGGTAAATTACTCATTTGTACAGATATACAAAGACAATTTTCATAGTCAGAAGATATTTTTGTTAGGGGAGGCTAAAGGTGCCATTTGTAGCATTGGCGTAATTAGATTTTACTGATCCCCAAAGAAAATTCAATTCAGGGCCCCAAAATATTGATAAGTTGGCCTATTGTACCAAAATATGTTAATATTGCTCATTTATTAGGTCCTCACTGGGTCCCCTACACACAACCGCCGGGTCTGCTTCCTCTATAGTTACGCCCCTGATAAGTAGGATTATTAATTGATAGGCTTGAAGGCTCATTGCTTAAAGGTTATCATTTTTTATGTAACTCATAAACTATAACTCTGTGCCACTGACATTGCCACATTTTCTGCACCCAAAAACCATCCTGCAGCGAGGGCCGGGCACTTTATTTGTCTGACACAGTTCCGGCCAAGCTGAGTGCACTACACAACCCAGCTAGCCACCCCACTACTCCCCCCATGAGCACTCGTGCCTGAACATGAATGGACTAGAGATAGGCAGAAAGCACTTTAACAGGTACCTGCCCAGCGCCCCCTTATCATTGCGCCCTAGGCAGGTGCCTTTTCTCCCTACCCCTCTTTGATCTGCACTGAACAGCCAGAAAAAGATACAAAGTTTCTAAAACTTAATTGGCTTTTGGTAGAGAGCCCATAATACGTGGCAGTTGCACTTAGATACATTTGTTACAATTTAAGATAAGCAAAGAAGCAATCGTAACAATTTAAGATAAGCGGGTCTCTTGGGGGAAACTATGACTTGCAGCTTAAAGGGCAATTCACCTTCATTAGCAAAACTGTAATAACATATAAACCACAGAAATGTGTTCAGACTTCCATAACCTGCCAAATGTTGTAAAATAAACAAGATAATTAGGGGGTGTGGCCACAAAAACGGCCGTGGTCAAAAAAATTAGCCGCAACAGCGCAGCAAATCATTTTGTCCCTCTTTTTTATTTCCACAATGTTGGGAGGTATTCCCTAGTTACAGCTCTGGTCTCATCACTTAGTGGCACATTTATCCAATTCATGTGAGTTTTAAAAACTCCCCTAAACTCCAATGAATTCGATATTCAACCAATTGTAATTTATTTAAAAAGTCAAATTTTTTAAACTCGGATGAATTAAATCACCCCTGAAAACTCTGCCCCTTAGAGTGCAAATATCTCACATACTGGCCAAATAGAAAGGGCAGGATCTGGTTTGTGCCAGCTGATTTGTGCTGAAGATTTGTCAGACATGGGTCCAATATTGTGGCTTCCAGATTAGGAAGGTACATGTAGGGGAGGCTGTGGCAGGGTCGGACTGGGGGGCTTGGAGACCACCGGGGCTACTGCCCAAGGACCCCCCTCCAGCCCCCGCTGCCACTCCGGCGTGCCACATAGTGCTAGAATTTATTTTCTACCGCGACCCCCAACAAAGTGGGGCAGCGCCATAAGAAGCAGATCTGGGCCGACAGGGCCCACAAGAGCCCGGGACCCACCGGGTTTTTTCCCGGGGGCCCGTCGGCCCAGTCCAACACTGGGTCTGGGTGGGTTTGTGGTTGGGGAAGGAGCCCGGGTGGTGTGGGGGGCCCTGAATGGCAGCCACTGTGGGCCAGTCCAAGGCTGAGAGGAATAATACACACAATCTGCACACTTGTTGTATAACAAGCCCCAAACACAATCATGTTTATGGGAGAGTAACATAACAAATACAGTCTCCATACATGAACTAAACACTATGGGGCAAATTCACTAAAGGGTGAATTTTCGCCAGCGACCACTTCGCCATACTCCACGCCTCCTCACCAGGCGCAAAATTCTTACAACTAGGCTAATTCACTGAAATGCAACGTTACGTCTCAGCAGCCTAAAGCTGGCAAATTTTCGTTGGCGTTACTTCGGCAGTGTGAGCATTTCATTGTGAATTTTCGCTAGCGTTCATTTCTGCCTAGCGAAATGAACGCCTATGATTAAGGGATTGACTCCATAAATGCGTAAGGCAATGGACTTCTGTAGGACACTGCAATAAACCTGTCTTTTTACTGGAGTGCCATCCTTTCCTTTGGTCTTGGAAAAATACTCTAACGCTTAGGTACAGTATATTTGAATAGGGCGGGTACTTAAAAGTCATATATACGTCTTTATTAGAGATGTTGCTGCAAATGCTTGAAGTGGCCACTTTTTGATACAAATGTCCAAGGAACCATAATAAAGACGAAATCCTCTAATACCCTAGACGTGAGCCCACCCTTATATAAATGTGGCATGCCCCTCAAATGTTTAGGAAAAAAATGTTAAAACAAACTTCTCTAATAGTTAGTACTTTTGAAGGCAATCCCGCTTTAAAAAAGAAAAAAGCCGCCAGCGTTTTTTTGGAACTTCTGTAAAATTCGCATCTTAGTGAATTTGCGGAGTAATGACCATTCGCCAGAGCAAAAAGTCGGCGAACGCTAATGACGAGCCTGTTTCATTAGCAAATTGTCGTCCAGGACCGCCATGAGGGATGCACAGGGGGTACAAGTGTACCGGGCCCAGTCCTAAATGGGCGTGGCACAGCTTCGGAGCTGCCAAGGGGGGCCTGGCTGTGCTGCAGTTTTTGAAATAGCCAGGCCCCCTTTGGCAGCGCTGAAGCCGTGCAGCCTCTTCGAAAGTTCTGAACCGCCGAAGTCATGAAAAGAGCTGAACTTGAAGTCCTGTAGCCGCAGAAAGACCCAAATTACCAAAAAGAAAGTCCTGAAGCCACAAGTTCAATTCTACTGAACACCAATGTGCTTTTATTTTTTAAAATATTCTCTGGGGCTCCAGTGTTTTTTTAACTTATGGGGGGGCCCTGACCACCAATGATTTTTAAAAAACTTTTATGGGGGTCCCTGGCTCCAATGTTTTGTTTTTTTTAAACTTATAGGGGGACCCTGAGCATCAATGGCTTTTTATAACTTGTGTGTGGGGTGGTTTGCCATTTTTAGCGCTGATGTTTGTGTGGTCTTTTAACTGTGGTGTGTGGTGGGCGGGATCTGGGGTGTGGCTTGGGGGCTGGGATGGGCAGGGCCCAGGGGGCCCCAAATATTTTGTTGTACAGGGCCCCATGATTTCTAGTGGCGGCCCTGTTGTCTAAGCATGTTAGTAAGTTGGTGAAGTCCTTGCGGATGGGATTTCTGGTAAATTGTCGCTAGCGTCGGCCACTTCGAATCTACCCCATGTATTGTCACTGCACTCACGGGATGGGCTCTCTATATAAATATGTTTAGACCTGATGGAAAGTGATGGCAGCGGTGCAGCCCATTGGGTTACTGACTGATTCACACTGACTCATGGGTGCGCTGACTGAATGTGGCACTTGTGGGATCCCTTATCCAGGAAAGGAACAGAAATTATGGGAACACCATCTCCCATAGAGTCGCTTTAGGCAAATAACTCTAATCAATAAAAACGATTTCCGTTTTTTCTGCAAGTACCTTTAACTGATAAAATAGCTAAGTGGTGTATATATTGAATATATTCATGTAACTCATATACTCATATGCCTTAATGAGAGGAAAGGCTGCATCTTGCCTATATTATTCCACATATGGGAGACTGTAATAACTAGACATCTAGTGAGCAGGCTGCTTATCTTAAAAGTGTTGGTGAAAAGCAGGAACAGCCCAATAGGTCAGAGAATTTCCCCCTTTTATTCTCCCCCCTCTTTTTTAAAATAATTTTTGTCAGACAGGTTTGGGAATGTTTAGCCTCCCCAAACCTTAATGAAAATCTGCCCATGAAAGTTTTGACATTCTTTGCTACAACTAATTCCCTAATTTTGTTTTCTTCTATTTCACATTCTGCCCTATTAACCTATTAACCCATAAGCTGTTACTGTTGTGTCCCCCTATTCACTTGGTTATGTTGGGATTTCTATATTATATATATTTCAAATAGTTTGTAGTGTTATTGTGTATATATATATATATATGTATTTATACTGTATGTATGTATGTGTATATATATATATATATATATATATAATTTTATTGCCGACCTGCAGCAATACCAGTGCTTATATAATTGTAATTAACATCAAAAGTAAGCAATTTATTACCCATCTGAGCTACCTAGGTTTTGTTTTATTACATCGCAATGACACTCACATGACTCAGTTGTTTTAACTGATGTCATGAGTGTTGATGACATCACAATGGTTGCTTTGACAACACAACTGGCTTAAACTGGTTAAGCCAGAGCAGCCAGACTGGTGATCACTTGCAATCATGCAGATGCTGATTATCAGTCTCCTGATTTTATCAAATATTTTAACAGTAAGTTTAATTTTTTTCCCTTTTTGTATGTTGCGCTGAGTATTTCTTATTTAAATTCCCCGTTCTACTTTTTTAGTTTGTTAATCCAGGTGATTAACCATTAGGGCTAGATAGATATGTTATGACATCATAATGACAATCACGTGCCACCTGTGTTGCTATGACAACACAGCTGACTTGAGCAGGGTTTAAAGCTGTTTGTAGCAAAGAGCAGCCAGACTGGTGATCACTTGCAACCATGCAGATGCTGATTATCAGTCTCCTGATTCTATCAAATCTTTTTACAGTAAGTTCTAATTTTTGATATTGGGATTGTTATTGGGCTTTTATGGAACATTTATTTTCAGAGGGCACAAACATCTGAATTATAAATGCTGCACCATATTTGTGTGTGTGTTTGGTGAATATGTCAGGGTTGGGCTGGTCCACCAGTATACCAGAAGGAATTCTAGTTGGTCCCAGTATAGGTGAACAGTGTTGTTTGCAGGGCACATTGTTATGAAGGCCCCTACTTCCAAACTTGGTTGCCTTTTTATTGGCCACCAGTGGGATCACCTGACTATAGCTGGAAAGGGTGGGGGCTACAACATGGAGCTGGCCACTACTCCTATATAAATTATAACAGAAAAGGGAAAGTTGTGCTCATCACTAATTTTTAAAAAGATATAATATATATACAGTATATATATATATATATATATATATATATATATATATATATATATATATATATATATATATATATATATATATATATATATATATATATATATATATATATATATATTACCCGTTTGGGCTACATAGATTTTTTTTTTATTATATCACAATGACAATCACATGACCTGGCTGTTATTAGCTGATGTCATTTCTGTTAATGACATCACAAAGGTTGCAATAACAACACAACTGGCTTAAACTGGTTAAGCCAGAGCAGCCAGACTGGTGATCACTTGCAATCATGCAGATGCTGATTATCAGTCTCCTGATTTTATCAAATATTTTAACAGTAAGTTTAATTTTTTTTCCCTTTTTGTATGTTGCGCTGAGTATTTCTTATTTAAATTCCCCGTTCTACTTTTTTAGTTTGTTAATCCAGGTGATTAACCATTAGGGCTAGATAGATATGTTATGACATCATAATGACAATCACGTGCCACCTGTGTTGCTATGACAACACAGCTGACTTGAGCAGGGCTTAAAGCTGTTTGTAGCAAAGAGCAGCCAGACTGGTGATCACTTGCAACCATGCAGATGCTGATTATCAGTCTCCTGATTCTATCAAATTTTTTTACAGTAAGTTCTAATTTGTGCCCTTTTTTGATATTGGGATTGTTATTAGGCTGTTATGGAACATTTATTTTCCCCATATTACTTTTCTGTGTTGACTAATCTCTTAATGGCCAATTTATCAAACCTCAAACTGGGGGACCCAGAGGGACTCCCAGCAGATCTGTCTTTTTTACCCATTTATCAACCCTTTACTGCAGTTTTCTAATGGGAGTTGGTCATTTCATTAAACATTCTCTTTAACACAGTTTGTTACTGGGCCACTGTGATGTTTTGTTCCTCTTGTCAGTCCATTGTCTGTTCCCTTTGCTCATTAACTGTGTTTCTTTTCAGCTAAAACAAACCAATCAACCATTACCTACAATTATCAACTATGAGAAAAGTATAAACGGGAATGTAGAACCGACAGTTGCACAAACGGAAGATTCCCTGATTGAAGGGCAAGCAGTCCCGATACCAGCAGAAACCCAGACCTCTGATGTAAGTCACTATGTATAATAACGACTCATGTTTTATTGCATCTGTTCTGTTAAATAGGAATTCACCTGAGAATTAACTTTTAGTCCAATATAGAAAGTACAGACAATTTATATTGTGCTTTGATTGCTGGGGACAATAACCTTCCCATTCAGCTAAGGGTTAGAAGATAATTCATAGAGGATGAGAAACCTACAACTTTATTACAACCCTTCTATTCCTTTACTTGTTCCTATATATCCCACACCCTACTTATAAATAACACGAAATCCCTAAAGATAGTGATGCTCCTCTGCCATCGCTGATCCCTATATAAGCGAATGTCCAACTGTCTAACCAATCATTTCCTATTGTAGGACCGGTTCATGGACATCTCTTCTATAATCGAGAGATTCGATGCAAAGGAAGCCAAGTTACTGAAACTACTGGACTCGGTCTCAGCCACAATTAATGACATCAGAAAAATTGAAGAGAAGATAAAGGACACTGAGGTAAGTGAGTTTGACCCTTGGTTAGTTAGTGAGTATAAGGCTGATGCCAGTTGACTCTTCTTGCCATTGATGATTTTATGATATCTTGGAGTTGATCTGTCTGAGTAACTGCTATTCTTTTTTTTGCAGAGTCGCCCATCTGACATCTCTTATTTAGAGGAATTGAACAGGAATATCTCTAAGGAGGTAAGTTGCCACAATTATTAGAGAATTAGAAAAGTACAATTTAATGTGAGAAGTTCCAGTGTTATTACTAGCCGATGCAACCGGCAGGTTTAACAACACAATATTTTTCTGAAATTGTCGGCATAAAGTATTCTTCCATTTCCAATTTTCCTGCTAAAAGTAACTTTCTGTTCCGTCTCCTCATACCATATCTTAATATCTTGTATTTTACTTTAAAAAAGGCATCCTAGAAAAGAATTTCTTAAATAATCAATTGATTGCCTATTTTGTATGATGGAATGTTCTGCTAACTCTGTGTCATTGTCTTGTTTTGCTCAGGGTACAATCTCCAAATACCTCTTCTGGTCATGTGTATTTGTATCGGGTGCTTTGATGTTCTCCCTGTGTCTGAATATAAAGTTGACCAGGAAGAACAAGGCTATTGCTCGTGCCAAAGAAGCGAGGCCAAGTGTAGCAGCTCAGACTGACTTCCAAACGGAACGTGCACACCCATTGCTTCAAGACATGCTGAAGGCGCTGGACGATAGCGGAGAAAGCGATGATGAGTCTGATTTAGAGGGTGTTGACATGGAAGATACCAAGAAACGTAAAAAGAAACGCTTTTGTTTCAATGTGCGTAAATATTTTGGCAATTGTTTAAAACGGAGAAATAAGAAGAAAAAGACAAGTGTAAACTTGCACCATGAGACATCAAATGAGAGTGAGGAATATCTGAGCGAGATTTCAGATGAAACCGAGGAAAGCTATAATGTGTATTCCAGTTCAAGCGAGGAAACAACAGATTCAACATCAATTGAAACGGTGGGAAGCGATGAGTCCATAACTGCATCCCCAGGAAAGAAGAAGAAACGCGGCTTTAACGTTCTGCTTTGCGGTAAAAAATGTAAAACCCTTGACTCTGATGACAGAGAAAGTAGCAAGGGCAAAAAGAAATACATAGGGCTTAAACTTGGAAAATATTTCTGCCGTTATAAACGAGCAAAGAGGAAGAGAAGAGAGAAGACAAAGAAATGTTTATGGCGTTGGTGCCACCATAAAGCATCAGGTGAAGAAGAAGAGAGTCCGTACGAGACACCTGATGAGAGTGAGGAAAGTAGTGATGAGACTTTGGATGTAACCGAGAAAAGTTATGATTAGACAACATCATATGAAACAATAGAAAGTGATGAGTCCATATATGTACCAGCAAGGGAAAGGAAGAAAAAGAAACTCAGATGCTGAACAAAAGTTTTCTGTTAAATCCCAGAAGGCCGGTGAGATAACTCAGCCAGGAGGACATAAAGAGGCAAAAGCTGAGAGGGCCAAAAAGAAACATTTGGGATTTAAAGTTGGTAAATATTTCTGCTGCTGGTCCAGCAAAACTCATCAAACGAGATAAAGCCCAGAATGATGCGAGTTGGCAAAAGAGACATGTTTGCCCCTTAAATTTATATTTTATAATAAAATTTGAAACCTAGCCTTTAGCGTCTTACTCATCATTTCAAAGTTTTCTAGTCTAGGTCTTTATTTTCTGTCTTCATGATTAGCTACAGGTTTTACTCTGTAGAAGGAACTTCCCCAACTCCTAGTTTGTCTTTTCTTTTAATTACCCCAAGATCACAGGGGGCTGGTGGGAAAGTGATGTGGAATGGGACGCTTTGTTACATAGAAAAGGGTTTACATGGAAAGGTTCTGCAGAGTCTCATGGAGAGATTCACGAGCAAAAGCCATTGGAGAATCCATTATATTGTATTCACTATAATATTAAATCCCCCACTTAATATCTGTATAAGGTGGGATATTGCATTGAGATAATTGAAAAGTTGTTGTCCCTGATTTTATGCGCCTCACAACAAAAGTTATCTGAGCAGATTAAAAAGTGCAAATTCAATGGAAGTTGTACATATTGATGTGCAAGCTAGAGCTATGCCGGGGGACCCCAATATGCTGCCCACATGCTGCTGAATGTAAGTAATGCCACAGTGAAGGACCGGCACTTTTTGATTCCATTTCAAAAATGGAAAGAGGTTCATCTCTGGAGGGTTAAATGCAAAGTGAACTGGGGCAAGGCATAAAGTATAAAACTTGGTTTAGGTTCCAGACACATAGAGACGAAAAATTCCCCAGACACTCAACAGCAAGTGAAGCGGGGCGGACCCCTGCGTGTTTATTCAAGTCTTGTGATGTAACGTTTCGGGGGCAGGCCCCTTCGTCAGACATGCAAAGTACCGTGCACTCACACCATAAATACCCTTATGATTACATATACTTAACACCTGATGGTAAATTCAATTCCCCATACAAAACCTAACAAATTTGTCAGAAACATTGGTTTACTAATACCCCTTTATAAATTATGCCATATAAACCCACATAATACCTAAAACTCCCCTATCCAGAAGCACTCCCTCTGTAATAACCTCTTTTTTACTTCCTTCTGGTTGCTGCCACAGACCTTTTCTAAGAAGGAAGGAAAAAAGTGGTTATTACAGAGGGAGTGCTTCTGGATATGGCTGCTACAGACAAAACAGTCACGAGGGTTAAATGAGGAGTTCAATTTGAACTGTTACCTGTAATGTCAGTTTGTACCAATTTTTGTTGCTATGCTTAATTCTTTGTAGTTACTATGTCTCTTTTATCCCCTCTAGATTGTTTCAGTGAACGTGATTAAGACCAGGGAAAGCTTTCACCTAGGGTAAAGTAGTCTTTTTTTCTTCAGTAGTTCTTGCTGCTGGTAAATTTTGTACTCGTTTTGATATGTGCAAATGTTTTTAACTTTAGTATCACTGGTTTTTAAGAAATATGCATCTTGCATTAACAGGTTTATCTAAGCATTAAAAGACATGAAGAATAACGCTGGACATTTTTCACATTTGTGCGGATCACAGAACTTTTATTCACAATTTTTTCAAAAAAATGTTTTTATAAATGTTTTTATTCACAATGTTTGTATGAATGAGTTTTAGGTATTATGTGGGTTTATATGGCCTAATTTATAAAGGGGTATTAGTAAAGCAATGTTTTTGACAAATTTGTTAGGTTTTGTATGGGGAATTGAATTTACCATCAGGTGTTAAGTATATGTAATCATAAGGGTATTTATGGTGTGAGTGCACGGTACTTTGCATGTCTGACGAAGGGGCCCGCCCCCGAAACGTTACATCACAAGACTTGAATAAACACGCAGGGGTCCGCCCCGCTTCACTTGCTGTTGAGGGTCTGGTGAATTTTTCGTCTCTATGTATAGTGGAGAGGTGCCGACCTCTTTTCCAGGCACCACACTATTTGACTGGAGAGGCTGGCGAATCAGGAATCCTTTTGTGAGTTAGGTTCCAGACACACCACTGTTGAACAGACTCCTTTAGAGGGCACAAACATCTGAATTATAAATGCTGCACCATATGTGTGTGTGTTTGGTGAATATGTCAGGGTTGGGCTGGTCCACCAGTATACCAGAAGGAATTCTAGTTGGTCCCAGTATAGGTGAACAGTGTTGTTTGCAGGGCACATTGTTATGAAGGCCCCTACTCCCAAACTTGGCTGCCCTTTTATTGGCCACCAGTGGGATCACCTGACTATAGCTGGAAAGGTTGGGGGCTACAACATGGAGCTGGCCACTACTCCTATATAAATTATAACAGAAAAGGGAAAGTTGTGCTCATCACTAATTTTTAAAAAGATATAATATATATACAGTATATATATATATATATATTACCCGTTTGGGCTACATAGATTTTTTTTTTTATTATATCACAATGACAATCACATGACCTGGCTGTTATTAGCTGATGTCATTTCTGTTAATGACATCACAAAGGTTGCAATAACAACACAACTGGCTTAAACTGGTTAAGCCAGAGCAGCCAGACTGGTGATCACTTGCAATCATGCAGATGCTGATTATCAGTCTCCTGATTTTATCAAATATTTTAACAGTAAGTTTAATTTTTTCCCTTTTTGTATGTTGCGCTGAGTATTTCTTATTTAAATTCCCCGTTCTACTTTTTTAGTTTGTTAATCCAGGTGATTAACCATTAGGGCTAGATAGATATGTTATGACATCATAATGACAATCACGTGCCACCTGTGTTGCTATGACAACACAGCTGACTTGAGCAGGGTTTAAAGCTGTTTGTAGCAAAGAGCAGCCAGACTGGTGATCACTTGCAACCATGCAGATGCTGATTATCAGTCTCCTGATTCTATCAAATCTTTTTACAGTAAGTTCTAATTTGTGCCCTTTTTTGATATTGGGATTGTTATTAGGCTGTTATGGAACATTTATTTTCCCCATATTACTTTTCTGTGTTGACTAATCTCTTAATGGCCAATTTGTCAAACCTCAAACTGGGGGACCCAGAGGGACTCCCAGCAGATCTGTCTTTTTTTACCCATTTATCAACCCTCTACTGCAGTTTTCTAATGGGAGTTGGTCATTTCATTAAACATTCTCTTTAACACAGTTTGTTACTGGGCCACTGTGATGTTTTGTTCCTCTTGTCAGTCCCTTGTCTGTTTCCCTTTGCTCATTAACTGTGTTTCTTTTCAGCTAAAACAAACCAATCAACCATTACCTACAAATATCAACTATGAGAAAAGTATAAACGGGAATGTAGAACCGACAGTTGCACAAACGGAAGATTCCCTGATTGAAGGGCAAGCAGTCCCGATACCAGCAGAAACCCAGACCTCTGATGTAAGTCACTATGTATAATAACGACTCATGTTTTATTGCATCTGTTCTGTTAAATAGGAATTCACCTGAGAATTAACTTTTAGTCCAATATAGAAAGTACAGACAATTTATATTGTGCTTTGATTGCTGGGGACAATAACCTTCCCATTCAGCTAAGGGTTAGAAGATAATTCATAGAGGATGAGAAACCTACAACTTTATTACAACCCTTCTATTCCTTTACTTGTTCCTATATATCCCACACCCTACTTATAAATAACACGAAATCCCTAAAGATAGTGATGCTCCTCTGCCATCGCTGATCCCTATATAAGCGAATGTCCAACTGTCTAACCAATCATTTCCTATTGTAGGACCGGTTCATGGACATCTCTTCTATAATCGAGAGATTCGATGCAAAGGAAGCCAAGGTACTGAAACTACTGGACTCGGTCTCAGCCACAATTAATGACATCAGAAAAATTGAAGAGAAGATAAAGGACACTGAGGTAAGTGAGTTTGACCCTTGGTTAGTTAGTGAGTATAAGGCTGATGCCAGTTGACTCTTCTTGCCATTGATGATTTTATGATATCTTGGAGTTGATCTGTCTGAGTAACTGCTATTCTTTTTTTTGCAGAGTCGCCCATCTGACATCTCTTATTTAGAGGAATTGAACAGGAATATCTCTAAGGAGGTAAGTTGCCACAATTATTAGAGAATTAGAAAAGTACAATTTAATGTGAGAAGTTCCAGTGTTATTACTAGCCGATGCAACCGGCAGGTTTAACAACACAATATTTTTCTGAAATTGTCGGCATAAAGTATTCTTCCATTTCCAATTTTCCTGCTAAAAGTAACTTTCTGTTCCGTCTCCTCATACCATATCTTAATGTCTTGTATTTTACTTTAAAAAAGGCATCCTGGAAAAGAATTTCTTAAATAATCAATTGATTGCCTATTTTGTATGATGGAATGTTCTGCTAACTCTGTGTCATTGTCTTGTTTTGCTCAGGGTACAATCTCCAAATACCTCTTCTGGTCATGTGTATTTGTATCGGGTGCTTTGATGTTCTCCCTGTGTCTGAATATAAAGTTGACCAGGAAGAACAAGGCTATTGCTCGTGCCAAAGAAGCGAGGCCAAGTGTAGCAGCTCAGACTGACTTCCAAACGGAACGTGCACACCCATTGCTTCAAGACATGCTGAAGGCGCTGGACGATAGCGGAGAAAGCGATGATGAGTCTGATTTAGAGGGTGTTGACATGGAAGATACCAAGAAACGTAAAAAGAAACGCTTTTGTTTCAATGTGCGTAAATATTTTGGCAATTGTTTAAAACGGAGAAATAAGAAGAAAAAGACAAGTGTAAACTTGCACCATGAGACATCAAATGAGAGTGAGGAATATCTGAGCGAGATTTCAGATGAAACCGAGGAAAGCTATAATGTGTATTCCAGTTCAAGCGAGGAAACAACAGATTCGACATCAATCGAAACTGTGGGAAGCGATGAGTCCATAACTGCATCCCCAGGAAAGAAGAAGAAACGCGGCTTTAACGTTCTGCTTTGCGGTAAAAAATGTAAAACCCTTGACTCTGATGACAGAGAAAGTAGCAAGGGCAAAAAGAAATACATAGGGCTTAAACTTGGAAAATATTTCTGCCGTTATAAACGAGCAAAGAGGAAGAGAAGAGAGAAGACAAAGAAATGTTTATGGCGTTGGTGCCACCATAAAGCATCAGGTGAAGAAGAAGAGAGTCCGTACGAGACACCTGATGAGAGTGAGGAAAGTAGTGATGAGACTTTGGATGTAACCGAGAAAAGTTATGATTAGACAACATCATATGAAACAATAGAAAGTGATGAGTCCATATATGTACCAGCAAGGGAAAGGGAAAAAAAGAACCTCAGATGCTTTAAAATTCTTCATTTGTAGAAAAAACAAAAGTTTTCTGTTAAATCCCAGAAGGCCGGTGAGATAACTCAGCCAGGAGGACATAAAGAGGCAAAAGCTGAGAGGGCCAAAAAGAAACATTTGGGATTTAAAGTTGGTAAATATTTCTGCTGCTGGTCCAGCAAAACTCATCAAAAGAGATAAAGCCCAGAATGATGTGAGTTGGCAAAAGAGACATGTTTGCCCCTTATATCTATATTTTATAATAAAATTTGAAACCTAGCCTTTAGCGTCTTACTCATCATTTCAAAGTTTTCTAGTCTAGGTCTTTATTTTCTGTCTTCATGATTAGCTACAGGTTTTACTCTGTAGAAGGAACTTCCCCAACTCCTAGTTTGTCTTTTCTTTTAATTACCCCAAGATCACAGGCGGCTGGTGGGAAAGTGATGTGGAATGGGACGCTTTGTTACATAGAAAAGGGTTTACATGGAAAGGTTCTGCAGAGTCTCATGGAGAGATTCACGAGCAAAAGCCATTGGAGAATCCATTATATTGTATTCACTATAATATTAAACCCCCCACTTAATATCTGTATAAGGTGGGATACTGCATTGAGATAATTGAAAAGTTGTTGTCCCTGATTTTATGCGCCTCACAACAAAAGTTATCTGAGCAGATTAAAAAGTGCAAATTCAATGGAAGTTGTACATATTGATGTGCAAGCTAGAGCTATGCTGGGGGACCCCAATATGCTGCCCACATGCTGCTGAATGTAAGTAATGCCACAATGAAGGACCGGCACTTTTTGATTCCATTTCAAAAATGGAAAGAGGTTCATCTCTGGAGGGTTAAATGCAAAGTGAACTGGGGCAAGGCATAAAGTATAAAACATGGTTTAGGTTCCAGACACATAGAGACGAAAAATTCCCCAGACACTCAACAGCAAGTGAAGCGGGGCGGACCCCTGCGTGTTTATTCAAGTCTTGTGATGTAACGTTTCGGGGGCAGGCCCCTTCGTCAGACATGCAAAGTACCGTGCACTCACACCATAAATACCCTTATGATTACATATACTTAACACCTGATGGTAAATTCAATTCCCCATACAAAACCTAACAAATTTGTCAGAAACATTGGTTTACTAATACCCCTTTATAAATTATGCCATATAAACCCACATAATACCTAAAACTCCCATATCCAGAAGCACTCCCTCTGTAATAACCTCTTTTTTACTTCCTTCTGGTTGCTGCCACGGACCTTTTCTAAGAAGGAAGGAAAAAAGTGGTTATTACAGAGGGAGTGCTTCTGGATATGGCTGCTACAGACAAAACAGCCACGAGGGTTAAATGAGGAGTTCAATTTGAACTGTTACCTGTAATGTCAGTTTGTACCAATTTTTGTTGCTATGCTTAATTCTTTGTAGTTACTATGTCTCTTTTATCCCCTCTAGATTGTTTCAGTGAACGTGATTAAGACCAGGGAAAGCTTTCACCTAGGGTAAAGTAGTCTTTTTTTCTTCAGTAGTTCTTGCTGCTGGTAAATTTTGTACTCGTTTTGATATGTGCAAATGTTTTTAACTTTAGTATCACTGGTTTTTAAGAAATATGCATCTTGCATTAACAGGTTTATCTAAGCATTAAAAGACATGAAGAATAACACTGGACATTTTTCACATTTGTGCGGATCACAGAACTTTTATTCACAATTTTTTCAAAAAAATGTTTTTATAAATGTTTTTATTCACAATGTTTGTATGAATGAGTTTTAGGTATTATGTGGGTTTATATGGCCTAATTTATAAAGGGGTATTAGTAAAGCAATGTTTTTGACAAATTTGTTAGGTTTTGTATGGGGAATTGAATTTACCATCAGGTGTTAAGTATATGTAATCATAAGGGTATTTATGGTGTGAGTGCACGGTACTTTGCATGTCTGACGAAGGGGCCCGCCCCCGAAACGTTACATCACAAGACTTGAATAAACACGCAGGGGTCCGCCCCGCTTCACTTGCTGTTGAGTGTCTGGTGAATTTTTCGTCTCTATGTATAGTGGAGAGGTGCCGACCTCTTTTCCAGGCACCACACTATTTGACTGGAGAGGCTGGGGAATCAGGAATCCTTTTTGTGAGTTAGGTTCCAGACACACCACTGTTAAACAGACTCCTTTAGAGGGCACAAACATCTGAATTATAAATGCTGCACCATATGTGTGTGTGTTTGGTGAATATGTCAGGGTTGGGCTGGTCCACCAGTATACCAGAAGGAATTCTAGTTGGTCCCAGTATAGGTGAACAGTGTTGTTTGCAGGGCACATTGTTATGAAGGCCCCTACTCCCAAACTTGGCTGCCCTTTTATTGGCCACCAGTGGGATCACCTGACTATAGCTGGAAAGGGTGGGGGCTACAACATGGAGCTGGCCACTACTCCTATATAAATTATAACAGAAAAGGGAAAGTTGTGCTCATCACTAATTTTTAAAAAGATATAATATATATACAGTATATATATATATATATATATAGATAGATATATATATATATATATATATATATATATTACCCGTTTGCGCTACATAGATTTTTATTATATCACAATGACAATCACATGACCTGGCTGTTATTAGCTGATGTCATTTCTGTTAATGACATCACAAAGGTTGCAATAACAACACAACTGGCTTAAACTGGTTAAGCCAGAGCAGCCAGACTGGTGATCACTTGCAATCATGCAGATGCTGATTATCAGTCTCCTGATTTTATCAAATATTTTAACAGTAAGTTTAATTTTTTTCCCTTTTTGTATGTTGCGCTGAGTATTTCTTATTTAAATTCCCCGTTCTACTTTTTTAGTTTGTTAATCCAGGTGATTAACCATTAGGGCTAGATAGATATGTTATGACATCATAATGACAATCACGTGCCACCTGTGTTGCTATGACAACACAGCTGACTTGAGCAGGGCTTAAAGCTGTTTGTAGCAAAGAGCAGCCAGACTGGTGATCACTTGCAACCATGCAGATGCTGATTATCAGTCTCCTGATTCTATCAAATTTTTTTACAGTAAGTTCTAATTTGTGCCCTTTTTTGATATTGGGATTGTTATTAGGCTGTTATGGAACATTTATTTTCCCCATATTACTTTTCTGTGTTGATTAATCTCTTAATGGCCAATTTATCAAACCTCAAACTGGGGGACCCAGAGGGACTCCCAGCAGATCTGTCTTTTTACCCATTTATCAACCCTCTACTGCAGTTTTCTAATGGGAGTTGGTCATTTCATTAAACATTCTCTTTAACACAGTTTGTTACTGGGCCACTGTGATGTTTTGTTCCTCTTGTCAGTCCATTGTGTTTCCCTTTGCTCATTAACTGTGTTTCTTTTCAGCTAAAACAAACCAATCAACCATTACCTACAATTATCAACTATGAGAAAAGTATAAACGGGAATGTAGAACCGACAGTTGCACAAACGGAAGATTCCCAGATTGAAGGGCAAGCAGTCCCGATACCAGCAGAAACCCAGACCTCTGATGTAAGTCACTATGTATAATAACGACTCATGTTTTATTGCATCTGTTCTGTTAAATAGGAATTCACCTGAGAATTAACTTTTAGTCCAATATAGAAAGTACAGACAATTTATATTGTGCTTTGATTGCTGGGGACAATAACCTTCCCATTCAGCTAAGGGTTAGAAGATAATTCATAGAGGATGAGAAACCTACAACTTTATTACAACCCTTCTATTCCTTTACTTGTTCCTATATATCCCACACCCTACTTATAAATAACACGAAATCCCTAAAGATAGTGATGCTCCTCTGCCATCGCTGATCCCTATATAAGCGAATGTCCAACTGTCTAACCAATCATTTCCTATTGTAGGACCGGTTCATGGACATCTCTTCTATAATCGAGAGATTCGATGCAAAGGAAGCCAAGGTACTGAAACTACTGGACTCGGTCTCAGCCACAATTAATGACATCAGAAAAATTGAAGAGAAGATAAAGGACACTGAGGTAAGTGAGTTTGACCCTTGGTTAGTTAGTGAGTATAAGGCTGATGCCAGTTGACTCTTCTTGCCATTGATGATTTTATGATATCTTGGAGTTGATCTGTCTGAGTAACTGCTATTCTCTTTTTTTTGCAGAGTCGCCCATCTGACATCTCTTATTTAGAGGAATTGAACAGGAATATCTCTAAGGAGGTAAGTTGCCACAATTATTAGAGAATTAGAAAAGTACAATTTAATGTGAGAAGTTCCAGTGTTATTACTAGCCGATGCAACCGGCAGGTTTAACAACACAATATTTTTCTGAAATTGTCGGCATAAAGTATTCTTCCATTTCCAATTTTCCTGCTAAAAGTAACTTTCTGTTCCTTCCCCTCATACCATGTCTTAATGTCTTGTATTTTACTTTAAAAAAGGCATCCTGGAAAAGAATTTCTTAAATAATCAATTGATTGCCTATTTTGTATGATGGAATGTTCTGCTAACTCTGTGTCATTGTCTTGTTTTGCTCAGGGTACAATCTCCAAATACCTCTTCTGGTCATGTGTATTTGTATCGGGTGCTTTGATGTTCTCCCTGTGTCTGAATATAAAGTTGACCAGGAAGAACAAGGCTATTGCTCGTGCCAAAGAAGCGAGGCCAAGTGTAGCAGCTCAGACTGACTTCCAAACGGAACGTGCACACCCATTGCTTCAAGACATGCTGAAGGCGCTGGACGATAGCGGAGAAAGCGATGATGAGTCTGATTTAGAGGGTGTTGACATGGAAGATACCAAGAAACGTAAAAAGAAACGCTTTTGTTTCAATGTGCGTAAATATTTTGGCAATTGTTTAAAACGGAGAAATAAGAAGAAAAAGACAAGTGTAAACTTGCACCATGAGACATCAAATGAGAGTGAGGAATATCTGAGCGAGATTTCAGATGAAACCGAGGAAAGCTATAATGTGTATTCCAGTTCAAGCGAGGAAACAACAGATTCGACATCAATCGTAACAGTGGGAAGCGATGAGTCCATAACTGCATCCCCAGGAAAGAAGAAGAAACGCGGCTTTAACGTTCTGCTTTGCGGTAAAAAATGTAAAACCCTTGACTCTGATGACAGAGAAAGTAGCAAGGGCAAAAAGAAATACATAGGGCTTAAACTTGGAAAATATTTCTGCCGTTATAAACGAGCAAAGAGGAAGAGAAGAGAGAAGACAAAGAAATGTTTATGGCGTTGGTGCCACCATAAAGCATCAGGTGAAGAAGAAGAGAGTCCGTACGAGACACCTGATGAGAGTGAGGAAAGTAGTGATGAGACTTTGGATGTAACCGAGAAAAGTTATGATTAGACAACATCATATGAAACAATAGAAAGTGATGAGTCCATATATGTACCAACAAGGGAAAGGGAAAAAAAGAACCTCAGATGCTTTAAAATTCTTCATTTGTAGAAAAAACAAAAGTTTTCTGTTAAATCCCAGAAGGCCGGTGAGATAACTCAGCCAGGAGGACATAAAGAGGCAAAAGCTGAGAGGGCCAAAAAGAAACATTTGGGATTTAAAGTTGGTAAATATTTCTGCTGCTGGTCCAGCAAAACTCATCAAAAGAGATAAAGCCCAGAATGATGTGAGTTGGCAAAAGAGACATGTTTGCCCCTTATATCTATATTTTATAATAAAATTTGAAACCTAGCCTTTAGCGTCTTACTCATCATTTCAAAGTTTTCTAGTCTAGGTCTTTATTTTCTGTCTTCATGATTAGCTACAGGTTTTACTCTATAGAAGGAACTTCCCCAACTCATAGTTTGTCTTTTCTTTTAATTACCCCAAGATCACAGGGGGCTGGTGGGAAAGTGATGTGGAATGGGACTCTTTGTTACATAGAAAAGGGTTTACATGGAAAGGTTCTGCAGAGTCTCATGGAGAGATTCACGAGCAAAAGCCATTGGAGAATCCATTATATTGTATTCACTATAATATTAAATCCCCCACTTAATATCTGTATAAGGTGGGATACTGCATTAAGATAATTGAAAAGTTGTTGTCCCTGATTTTATGCGCCTCACAACAAAAGTTATCTGAGCAGATTAAAAAGTGCAAATTCAATGGAAGTTGTACATATTGATGTGCAAGCTAGAGCTATGCTGGGGGACCCCAATATGCTGCCCACATGCTGCTGAATGTAAGTAATGCCACAATGAAGGACCGGCACTTTTTGATTCCATTTCAAAAATGGAAAGAGGTTCATCTCTGGAGGGTTAAATGCAAAGTGAACTGGGGCAAGGCATAAAGTATAAAACATGGTTTAGGTTCCAGACACATAGAGACGAAAAATTCCCCAGACACTCAACAGCAAGTGAAGCGGGGCGGACCCCTGCGTGTTTATTCAAGTCTTGTGATGTAACGTTTCGGGGGCAGGCCCCTTCGTCAGACATGCAAAGTACCGTGCACTCACACCATAAATACCCTTATGATTACATATACTTAACACCTGATGGTAAATTCAATTCCCCATACAAAACCTAACAAATTTGTCAGAAACATTGGTTTACTAATACCCCTTTATAAATTAGGCCATATAAACCCACATAATACCTAAAACTCCCATATCCAGAAGCACTCCCTCTGTAATAACCTCTTTTTTACTTCCTTCTGGTTGCTGCCACGGACCTTTTCTAAGAAGGAAGGAAAAAAGTGGTTATTACAGAGGGAGTGCTTCTGGATATGGCTGCTACAGACAAAACAGTCACGAGGGTTAAATGAGGAGTTCAATTTGAACTGTTACCTGTAATGTCAGTTTGTACCAATTTTTGTTGCTATGCTTAATTCTTTGTAGTTACTATGTCTCTTTTATCCCCTCTAGATTGTTTCAGTGAACGTGATTAAGACCAGGGAAAGCTTTCACCTAGGGTAAAGTAGTCTTTTTTTCTTCAGTAGTTCTTGCTGCTGGTAAATTTTGTACTCGTTTTGATATGTGCAAATGTTTTTAACTTTAGTATCACTGGTTTTTAAGAAATATGCATCTTGCATTAACAGGTTTATCTAAGCATTAAAAGACATGAAGAATAACACTGGACATTTTTCACATTTATGCGGATCACAGAACTTTTATTCACAATTTTTTTCAAAAAAATGTTTTTATAAATGTTTTTATTCACAATGTTTGTATGAATGAGTTTTAGGTATTATGTGGGTTTATATGGCCTAATTTATAAAGGGGTATTAGTAAACCAATGTTTTTGACAAATTTGTTAGGTTTTGTATGGGGAATTGAATTTACCATCAGGTGTTAAGTATATGTAATCATAAGGGTATTTATGGTGTGAGTGCACGGTACTTTGCATGTCTGACGAAGGGGCCCGCCCCCGAAACGTTACATCACAAGACTTGAATAAACACGCAGGGGTCCGCCCCGCTTCACTTGCTGTTGAGTGTCTGGTGAATTTTTCGTCTCTATGTATAGTGGAGAGGTGCCGACCTCTTTTCCAGGCACCACACTATTTGACTGGAGAGGCTGGGGAATCAGGAATCCTTTTTGTGAGTTAGGTTCCAGACACACCACTGTTGAACAGACTCCTTTAGAGGGCACAAACATCTGAATTATAAATGCTGCACCATATGTGTGTGTGTTTGGTGAATATGTCAGGGTTGGGCTGGTCCACCAGTATACCAGAAGGAATTCTAGTTGGTCCCAGTATAGGCGAACAGTGTTGTTTGCAGGGCACATTGTTATGAAGGCCCCTACTCCCAAACTTGGCTGCCCTTTTATTGGCCACCAGTGGGATCACCTGACTATAGCTGGAAAGGGTGGGGGCTACAACATGGAGCTGGCCACTACTCCTATATAAATTATAACAGAAAAGGGAAAGTTGTGCTCATCAATAATTTTTAAAAAGATATAATATATATACAGTATATATATATATACAGTATTACCCGTTTGGGCTACATAGATTTTTTTTTTATTATATCACAATGACAATCACATGACCTGGCTGTTATTAGCTGATGTCATTTCTGTTAATGACATCACAAAGGTTGCAATAACAACACAACTGGCTTAAACTGGTTAAGCCAGAGCAGCCAGACTGGTGATCACTTGCAATCATGCAGATGCTGATTATCAGTCTCCTGATTTTATCAAATATTTTAACAGTAAGTTTAATTTTTTTCCCTTTTTGTATGTTGCGCTGAGTATTTCTTATTTAAATTCCCCGTTCTACTTTTTTAGTTTGTTAATCCAGGTGATTAACCATTAGGGCTAGATAGATATGTTATGACATCATAATGACAATCACGTGCCACCTGTGTTGCTATGACAACACAGCTGACTTGAGCAGGGTTTAAAGCTGTTTGTAGCAAAGAGCAGCCAGACTGGTGATCACTTGCAACCATGCAGATGCTGATTATCAGTCTCCTGATTCTATCAAATTTTTTTACAGTAAGTTCTAATTTGTGCCCTTTTTTGATATTGGGATTGTTATTAGGCTGTTATGGAACATTTATTTTCCCCATATTACTTTTCTGTGTTGATTAATCTCTTAATGGCCAATTTATCAAACCTCAAACTGGGGGACCCAGAGGGACTCCCAGCAGATCTGTCTTTTTACCCATTTATCAACCCTCTACTGCAGTTTTCTAATGGGAGTTGGTCATTTCATTAAACATTCTCTTTAACACAGTTTGTTACTGGGCCACTGTGATGTTTTGTTCCTCTTGTCAGTCCATTGTGTTTCCCTTTGCTCATTAACTGTGTTTCTTTTCAGCTAAAACAAACCAATCAACCATTACCTACAAATATCAACTATGAGAAAAGTATAAACGGGAATGTAGAACCGACAGTTGCACAAACGGAAGATTCCCTGATTGAAGGGCAAGCAGTCCCGATACCAGCAGAAACCCAGACCTCTGATGTAAGTCACTATGTATAATAACGACTCATGTTTTATTGCATCTGTTCTGTTAAATAGGAATTCACCTGAGAATTAACTTTTAGTCCAATATAGAAAGTACAGACAATTTATATTGTGCTTTGATTGCTGGGGACAATAACCTTCCCATTCAGCTAAGGGTTAGAAGATAATTCATAGAGGATGAGAAACCTACAACTTTATTACAACCCTTCTATTCCTTTACTTGTTCCTATATATCCCACACCCTACTTATAAATAACACGAAATCCCTAAAGATAGTGATGCTCCTCTGCCATCGCTGATCCCTATATAAGCGAATGTCCAACTGTCTAACCAATCATTTCCTATTGTAGGACCGGTTCATGGACATCTCTTCTATAATCGAGAGATTCGATGCAAAGGAAGCTAAGTTACTGAAACTACTGGACTCGGTCTCAGCCACAATTAATGACATCAGAAAAATTGAAGAGAAGAAAAAGGACACTGAGGTAAGTGAGTTTGACCCTTGGTTAGTTAGTGAGTATAAGGCTGATGCCAGTTGACTCTTCTTGCCATTGATGATTTTATGATATCTTGAAGTTGATCTGCCTGAGTAACTGCTATTCTTTTTTTTGCAGAGTCGCCCATCTGACATCTCTTATTTAGAGGAATTGAACAGGAATATCTCTAAGGAGGTAAGTTGCCACAATTATTAGAGAATTAGAAAAGTACAATTTAATGTGAGAAGTTCCAGTGTTATTACTAGCCGATGCAACCGGCAGGTTTAACAACACAATATTTTTCTGAAATTGTTGGCATAAAGTATTCTTCCATTTCCAATTTTCCTGCTAAAAGTAACTTTCTGTTCCGTCTCCTCATACCATATCTTAATGTCTTGTATTTTACTTTAAAAAAGGCATCCTGGAAAAGAATTTCTTAAATAATCAATTGCCTATTTTGTATGATGGAATGTTCTGCTAACTCTGTGTCATTGTCTTGTTTTGCTCAGGGTACAATCTCCAAATACCTCTTCTGGTCATGTGTATTTGTATCGGGTGCTTTGATGTTCTCCCTGTGTCTGAATATAAAGTTGACCAGGAAGAACAAGGCTATTGCTCGTGCCAAAGAAGCGAGGCCAAGTGTAGCAGCTCAGACTGACTTCCAAACGGAACGTGCACACCCATTGCTTCAAGACATGCTGAAGGCGCTGGACGATAGCGGAGAAAGCGATGATGAGTCTGATTTAGAGGGTGTTGACATGGAAGATACCAAGAAACGTAAAAAGAAACGCTTTTGTTTCAATGTGCGTAAATATTTTGGCAATTGTTTAAAACGGAGAAATAAGAAGAAAAGACAAGTGTAAACTTGCACCATGAGACATCAAATGAGAGTGAGGAATATCTGAGCGAGATTTCAGATGAAACCGAGGAAAGCTATAATGTGTATTCCAGTTCAAGCGAGGAAACAACAGATTCGACATCAATCGTAACAGTGGGAAGCGATGAGTCCATAACTGCATCCCCAGGAAAGAAGAAGAAACGCGGCTTTAACGTTCTGCTTTGCGGTAAAAAATGTAAAACCCTTGACTCTGATGACAGAGAAAGTAGCAAGGGCAAAAAGAAATACATAGGGCTTAAACTTGGAAAATATTTCTGCCGTTATAAACGAGCAAAGAGGAAGAGAAGAGAGAAGACAAAGAAATGTTTATGGCGTTGGTGCCACCATAAAGCATCAGGTGAAGAAGAAGAGAGTCCGTACGAGACACCTGATGAGAGTGAGGAAAGTAGTGATGAGACTTTGGATGTAACCGAGAAAAGTTATGATTAGACAACATCATATGAAACAATAGAAAGTGATGAGTCCATATATGTACCAGCAAGGGAAAGGAAGAAAAAGAAACTCAGATGCTGAACAAAAGTTTTCTGTTAAATCTCAGAAGGCCGGTGAGATAACTCAGCCAGGAGGACATAAAGAGGCAAAAGCTGAGAGGGCCAAAAAGAAACATTTTGGATTTAAAGTTGGTAAATCTTTCTGCTGCTGGTCCAGCAAAACTCATCAAAGAGATAAAGGCCAGAATGATGCGAGTTGGCAAAAGAGACATGTTTTCCCCTTAAATTTATATTTTATAATAAAATTTGAAACCTAGCCTTTAGCGTCTTACTCATCATTTCAATGTTTTCTAGTCTAGGTCTTTATTTTCTGTCTTCATGATTAGCTACAGGTTTTACTCTGTAGAAGGAACTTCCCCAACTCATAGTTTGTCTTTTCTTTTAATTACCCCAAGATCACAGGGGGCTGGTGGGAAAGTGATGTGGAATGGGACGCTTTGTTACATAGAAAAGGGTTTACATGGAAAGGTTCTGCAGAGTCTCATGGAGAGATTCACGAGCAAAAGCAATTGGAGAATCCATTATATTGTATTCACTATAATATTAAATCCCCCATTTAATATCTGTATAAGGTGGGATACTGCATTGAGATAATTGAAAAGTTGTCCCTGATTTTATGCGCCACACACCAAAAGTTAAAAGTTATCTGAGCAGATTAAAAAGTGCAAATTCAATGGAAGTTGTACATATTGATGTGCAAGCTAGAGCTATGCCGGGGGACCCCAATATGCTGCCCATATGCTGCTGAATGTAAGTAATGCCACAATGAAGGACCGGCACTTTTTGATTCCATTTCAAGAATGGAAAGAGGTTCATCTCTGGAGGGTTGAATGCAAAGTGAACTGGGGCAAGGCATAAAGTATAAAACATGGTTTAGGTTCCAGACACACCACTGTTGAACAGTAAGTTCTAATTTTTGATATTGGGATTGTTATTGGGCTTTCATGGAACATTTATTTTCAGAGGGCACAAACATCTGAATTATAAATGCTGCACCATATGTGTGTGTGTTTGGTGAATATGTCAGGGTTGGGCTGGTCTACCAGTATACCAGAAGGAATTCTAGTTGGTCCCAGTATTGGTGAACAGTGTTGGTTGCAGGGCACATTGTCATGGTGGCCCCTACTTCCAAACTTGGTTGCCTTTTTATTGGCCACCAGTGGGATCACCTGACTATAGGTGGGCTACAACATGGAGCTGGCCACTGCTCCTGTATAAATTATAACAGAAAAGGGAAAGTTGTGCTCATCACTAAGTTTTTTAACTTTTTAGATATATATATATATATATATTTATAAATAATTGTATTACCCATTTGGGCTACATAGATTTCTTTTATTAAATCACAATGACCTAGATTTCTTTATTACATCACAATGACAATCACATGACCTGATTGTCATGACATCACAATGATGATGACATCACAATGGTTGCTATAACAACACAACTGGCTTAGACCGGTTAAACCAGATGACATCATAATGACAATCACGTGCCACCTGTGTTGCTATGACAACACAGCTGACTTGAGCAGGGCTTAAAGCTGTTTGTAGCAAAGAGCAGCCAGACTGGTGATCACTTGCAACCATGCAGATGCTGATTATCAGTCTCCTGATTCTATCAAACTTTTTTACAGTAAGTTCTAATTTTTGATATTGGGATTGTTATTGGGCTTTTATGGAACATTTATTTTCAGAGGGCACAAACATCTGAATTACAAATGCTGCACCATATTTGTGTGTGTTTGGTGAATATGTCAGGGTTGGGCTGGTCCACCAGTATACCAGAAGGAATTCTAGTTGGTCCCAGTATAGGTGAACAGTGTTGGTTGCAGGGCACATTGTCATGGTGGCCCCTACTTCCAAACTTGGTTGCCTTTTTATTGGCCACCAGTGGGATCACATGACTATAGGTGGTCTACAACATGGAGCTGGCCACTGCTCCTGTATAAATTATAACAGAAAAGGGAAAGTTGTGCTCATAACTAATTTTTTAATTTTATATATATATATAAATATATGACAACACAGCTGACTTGAGCAGGGCTTAAAGCTGTTTGTAGCAAAGAGCAGCCAGACTGGTGATCACTTGCAACCATGCAGATGCTGATTATCAGTCTCCTGATTCTATCAAATTTTTTTACAGTAAGTTCTAATTTGTGCCCTTTTTTGATATTGGGATTGTTATTAGGCTGTTATGGAACATTTATTTTCCCCATATTACTTTTCTGTGTTGACTAATCTCTTAATGGCCAATTTATCAAACCTCAAACTGGGGGACCCAGAGGGACTCCCAGCAGATCTGTATTTTTTACCCATTTATCAACCCTTTACTGCAGTTTTCTAATGGGAGTTGGTCATTTCATTAAACATTTTCTTTAACACAGTTTGTTACTGGGCCACTGTGATGTTTTGTTCCTCTTGTCAGTCCCTCGTCTGTTTCCCTTTGCTCATTAACTGTGTTTCTTTTCAGCTAAAACAAACCAATCAACCATTACCTACAAATATCAACTATGAGAAAAGTATAAACGGGAATGTAGAACCGACAGTTGCACAAACGGAAGATTCCCTGATTGAAGGGCAAGCAGTCCCGATACCAGCAGAAACCCAGACCTCTGATGTAAGTCACTATGTATAATAACGACTCATGTTTTATTGCATCTGTTCTGTTAAATAGGAATTCACCTGAGAATTAACTTTTAGTCCAATATAGAAAGTACAGACAATTTATATTGTGCTTTGATTGCTGGGGACAATAACCTTTCCCATTCAGCTAAGGGTTAGAAGATAATTCATAGAGGATGAGAAACCTACAACTTTATTACAACCCTTCTATTCCTTTACTTGTTCCTATATATCCCACACCCTACTTATAAATAACACGAAATCCCTAAAGATAGTGATGCTCCTCTGCCATCGCTGATCCCTATATAAGCGAATGTCCAACTGTCTAACCAATCATTTCCTATTGTAGGACCGGTTCATGGACATCTCTTCTATAATCGAGAGATTCGATGCAAAGGAAGCTAAGTTACTGAAACTACTGGACTCGGTCTCAGCCACAATTAATGACATCAGAAAAATTGAAGAGAAGATAAAGGACACTGAGGTAAGTGAGTTTGACCCTTGGTTAGTTAGTGAGTATAAGGCTGATGCCAGTTGACTCTTCTTGCCATTGATGATTTTATGATATCTTGGAGTTGATCTGTCTGAGTAACTGCTATTCTCTTTTTTTTGCAGAGTCGCCCATCTGACATCTCTTATTTAGAGGAATTGAACAGGAATATCTCTAAGGAGGTAAGTTGCCACAATTATTAGAGAATTAGAAAAGTACAATTTAATGTGAGAAGTTCCAGTGTTATTACTAGCCGATGCAACCGGCAGGTTTAACAACACAATATTTTTCTGAAATTGTCGGCATAAAGTATTCTTCCATTTCCAATTTTCCTGCTAAAAGTAACTTTCTTTTCCGTCTCCTCATACCATATCTTAATGTCTTGTATTTTACTTTAAAAAAGGCATCCTGGAAAAGAATTTCTTAAATAATCAATTGATTGCCTATTTTGTATGATGGAATGTTCTGCTAACTCTGTGTCATTGTCTTGTTTTGCTCAGGGTACAATCTCCAAATACCTCTTCTGGTCATGTGTATTTGTATCGGGTGCTTTGATGTTCTCCCTGTGTCTGAATATAAAGTTGACCAGGAAGAACAAGGCTATTGCTCGTGCCAAAGAAGCGAGGCCAAGTGTAGCAGCTCAGACTGACTTCCAAACGGAACGTGCACACCCATTGCTTCAAGACATGCTGAAGGCGCTGGACGATAGCGGAGAAAGCGATGATGAGTCTGATTTAGAGGGTGTTGACATGGAAGATACCAAGAAACGTAAAAAGAAACGCTTTTGTTTCAATGTGCGTAAATATTTTGGCAATTGTTTAAAACGGAGAAATAAGAAGAAAAAGACAAGTGTAAACTTGCACCATGAGACATCAAATGAGAGTGAGGAATATCTGAGCGAGATTTCAGATGAAACCGAGGAAAGCTATAATGTGTATTCCAGTTCAAGCGAGGAAACAACAGATTCGACATCAATCGAAACTGTGGGAAGCGATGAGTCCATAACTGCATCCCCAGGAAAGAAGAAGAAACGCGGCTTTAACGTTCTGCTTTGCGGTAAAAAATGTAAAACCCTTGACTCTGATGACAGAGAAAGTAGCAAGGGCAAAAAGAAATACATAGGGCTTAAACTTGGAAAATATTTCTGGCGTTATAAACGAGCAAAGACGAAGAGAAGAGAGAAGACAAAGAAATGTTTATGGCGTTGGTGCCACCATAAAGCATCAGGTGAAGAAGAAGAGAGTCCGTACGAGACACCTGATGAGAGTGAGGAAAGTAGTGATGAGACTTTGGATGTAACCGAGAAAAGTTATGATTAGACAACATCATATGAAACAATAGAAAGTGATGAGTCCATATATGTACCAGCAAGGGAAAGGAAGAAAAAGAAACTCAGATGCTGAACAAAAGTTTTCTGTTAAATCCCAGAAGGCCGGTGAGATAACTCAGCCAGGAGGACATAAAGAGGCAAAAGCTGAGAGGGCCAAAAAGAAACATTTTGGATTTAAAGTTGGTAAATCTTTCTGCTGCTGGTCCAGCAAAACTCATCAAAGAGATAAAGGCCAGAATGATGCGAGTTGGCAAAAGAGACATGTTTTCCCCTTAAATTTATATTTTATAATAAAATTTGAAACCTAGCCTTTAGCGTCTTACTCATCATTTCAATGTTTTCTAGTCTAGGTCTTTATTTTCTGTCTTCATGATTGCTACAGGTTTTACTCTGTAGAAGGAACTTCCCCAACTCATAGTTTGTCTTTTCTTTTAATTACCCCAAGATCACAGGGGGCTGGTGGGAAAGTGATGTGGAATGGGACGCTTTGTTACATAGAAAAGGGTTTACATGGAAAGGTTCTGCAGAGTCTCATGGAGAGATTCACGAGCAAAAGCAATTGGAGAATCCATTATATTGTATTCACTATAATATTAAATCCCCCATTTAATATCTGTATAAGGTGGGATACTGCATTGAGATAATTGAAAAGTTGTCCCTGATTTTATGCGCCACACACCAAAAGTTAAAAGTTATCTGAGCAGATTAAAAAGTGCAAATTCAATGGAAGTTGTACATATTGATGTGCAAGCTAGAGCTATGCCGGGGGACCCCAATATGCTGCCCATATGCTGCTGAATGTAAGTAATGCCACAATGAAGGACCGGCACTTTTTGATTCCATTTCAAGAATGGAAAGAGGTTCATCTCTGGAGGGTTGAATGCAAAGTGAACTGGGGCAAGGCATAAAGTATAAAACATGGTTTAGGTTCCAGACACACCACTGTTGAACAGTAAGTTCTAATTTTTGATATTGGGATTGTTATTGGGCTTTCATGGAACATTTATTTTCAGAGGGCACAAACATCTGAATTATAAATGCTGCACCATATGTGTGTGTGTTTGGTGAATATGTCAGGGTTGGGCTGGTCCACCAGTATACCAGAAGGAATTCTAGTTGGTCCCAGTATTGGTGAACAGTGTTGGTTGCAGGGCACATTGTCATGGTGGCCCCTACTTCCAAACTTGGTTGCCTTTTTATTGGCCACCAGTGGGATCACCTGACTATAGGTGGGCTACAACATGGAGCTGGCCACTGCTCCTGTATAAATTATAACAGAAAGGGGAAAGTTGTGCTCATCACTAAGTTTTTTAACTTTTTAGATATATATATATATTTATAAATAATTGTATTACCCATTTGGGCTACATAGATTTCTTTTATTAAATCACAATGACCTAGATTTCTTTATTACATCACAATGACAATCACATGACCTGATTGTCATGACATCACAATGATGATGACATCACAATGGTTGCTATAACAACACAACTGGCTTAGACCGGTTAAACCAGATGACATCATAATGACAATCACGTGCCACCTGTGTTGCTATGACAACACAGCTGACTTGAGCAGGGCTTAAAGCTGTTTGTAGCAAAGAGCAGCCAGACTGGTGATCACTTGCAACCATGCAGATGCTGATTATCAGTCTCCTGATTCTATCAAACTTTTTTACAGTAAGTTCTAATTTTTGATATTGGGATTGTTATTGGGCTTTTATGGAACATTTATTTTCAGAGGGCACAAACATCTGAATTATAAATGCTGCACCATATGTGTGTGTGTTTGGTGAATATGTCAGGGTTGGGCTGGTCCACCAGTATACCAGAAGGAATTCTAGTTGGTCCCAGTATAGGTGAACAGTGTTGGTTGCAGGGCACATTGTCATGGTGGCCCCTACTTCCAAACTTGGTTGCCTTTTTATTGGCCACCAGTGGGATCACATGACTATAGGTGGTCTACAACATGGAGCTGGCCACTGCTCCTGTATAAATTATAACAGAAAAGGGAAAGTTGTGCTCATAACTAATTTTTTAATTTTATATATATATATATATATATATATATATATATATATATATATATATATATATATATATATATATATATATATATAAATAATTGTATTGCCCATTTGGGCTACATAGATTTTTTTATTACATCACAATGACAATCACATGACCTGATTGTCATGACATCACAATGTTGATGACATCACAATGGTTGCTATAACAACACAACTGGCTTAAACCGGTTAAACCAGATAGATAGATATGACATCATAATGACAATCACGTGCCACCTGTGTTGCTATGACAACACAGCTGGCTCGAGCAGGGTTTAAAGCTGTTTGTAGCAAAGAGCAGCCAGACTGGTGATCACTTGCAACCATGCAGATGCTGATTATCAGTCTCCTGATTCTATCAAATCTTTTTACAGTAAGTTCTAATTTGTGCCCTTTTTTGATATTGGGATTGTTATTAGGCTGTTATGGAACATTTATTTTCCCCATATTACTTTTCTGTGTTGACTAATCTCTTAATGGCCAATTTGTCAAACCTCAAACTGGGGGACCCAGAGGGACTCCCAGCAGATCTGTCTTTTTTACCCATTTATCAACCCTCTACTGCAGTTTTCTAATGGGAGTTGGTCATTTCATTAAACATTCTCTTTAACACAGTTTGTTACTGGGCCACTGTGATGTTTTGTTCCTCTTGTCAGTCCCTTGTCTGTTTCCCTTTGCTCATTAACTGTGTTTCTTTTCAGCTAAAACAAACCAATCAACCATTACCTACAATTATCAACTATGAGAAAAGTATAAACGGGAATGTAGAACCGACAGTTGCACAAACGGAAGATTCCCTGATTGAAGGGCAAGCAGTCCCGATACCAGCAGAAACCCAGACCTCTGATGTAAGTCACTATGTATAATAACGACTCATGTTTTATTGCATCTGTTCTGTTAAATAGGAATTCACCTGAGAATTAACTTTTAGTCCAATATAGAAAGTACAGACAATTTATATTGTGCTTTGATTGCTGGGGACAATAACCTTCCCATTCAGCTAAGGGTTAGAAGATAATTCATAGAGGATGAGAAACCTACAACTTTATTACAACCCTTCTATTCCTTTACTTGTTCCTATATATCCCACACCCTACTTATAAATAACACGAAATCCCTAAAGATAGTGATGCTCCTCTGCCATCGCTGATCCCTATATAAGCGAATGTCCAACTGTCTAACCAATCATTTCCTATTGTAGGACCGGTTCATGGACATCTCTTCTATAATCGAGAGATTCGATGCAAAGGAAGCCAAGTTACTGAAACTACTGGACTCGGTCTCAGCCACAATTAATGACATCAGAAAAATTGAAGAGAAGATAAAGGACACTGAGGTAAGTGAGTTTGACCCTTGGTTAGTTAGTGAGTATAAGGTTGATGCCAGTTGACTCTTCTTGCCATTGATGATTTTATGATATCTTGGAGTTGATCTGTCTGAGTAACTGCTATTCTCTTTTTTTTGCAGAGTCGCCCATCTGACATCTCTTATTTAGAGGAATTGAACAGGAATATCTCTAAGGAGGTAAGTTGCCACAATTATTAGAGAATTAGAAAAGTACAATTTAATGTGAGAAGTTCCAGTGTTATTACTAGCCGATGCAACCGGCAGGTTTAACAACACAATATTTTTCTGAAATTGTCGGCATAAAGTATTCTTCCATTTCCAATTTTCCTGCTAATAGTAACTTCCTGTTCCGTCTCCTCATACCATATCTTAATATCTTGTATTTTACTTTAAAAAAGGCATCCTGGAAAAGAATTTCTTAAATAATCAATTGCCTATTTTGTATGATGGAATGTTCTGCTAACTCTGTGTCATTGTCTTGTTTTGCTCAGGGTACAATCTCCAAATACCTCTTCTGGTCATGTGTATTTGTATCGGGTGCTTTGATGTTCTCCCTGTGTCTGAATATAAAGTTGACCAGGAAGAACAAGGCTATTGCTCGTGCCAAAGAAGCGAGGCCAAGTGTAGCAGCTCAGACTGACTTCCAAACGGAACGTGCACACCCATTGCTTCAAGACATGCTGAAGGCGCTGGACGATAGCGGAGAAAGCGATGATGAGTCTGATTTAGAGGGTGTTGACATGGAAGATACCAAGAAACGTAAAAAGAAACGCTTTTGTTTCAATGTGCGTAAATATTTTGGCAATTGTTTAAAACGGAGAAATAAGAAGAAAAAGACAAGTGTAAACTTGCACCATGAGACATCAAATGAGAGTGAGGAATATCTGAGCGAGATTTCAGATGAAACCGAGGAAAGCTATAATGTGTATTCCAGTTCAAGCGAGGAAACAACAGATTCGACATCAATCGAAACAGTGGGAAGCGATGAGTCCATAACTGCATCCCCAGGAAAGAAGAAGAAACGCGGCTTTAACGTTCTGCTTTGCGGTAAAAAATGTAAAACCCTTGACTCTGATGACAGAGAAAGTAGCAAGGGCAAAAAGAAATACATAGGGCTTAAACTTGGAAAATATTTCTGCCGTTATAAACGAGCAAAGAGGAAGAGAAGAGAGAAGACAAAGAAATGTTTATGGCGTTGGTGCCACCATAAAGCATCAGGTGAAGAAGAAGAGAGTCCGTACGAGACACCTGATGAGAGTGAGGAAAGTAGTGATGAGACTTTGGATGTAACCGAGTAAAGTTATGATTAGACAACATCATATGAAACAATAGAAAGTGATGAGTCCATATATGTACCAGCAAGGGAAAGGAAGAAAAAGAAACTCAGATGCTTTAAAATTCTTCATTTGTAGAAAAAACAAAAGTTTTCTGTTAAATCCCAGAAGGCCGGTGAGATAACTCAGCCAGGAGGACATAAAGAGGCAAAAGCTGAGAGGGCCAAAAAGAAACATTTTGGATTTAAAGTTGGTAAATATTTCTGCTGCTGGTCCAGCAAAACTCATCAAAAGAGATAAAGCCCAGAATGATGCGAGTTGGCAAAAGAGACATGTTTGCCCCTTATATCTATATTTTATAATAAAATTTGAAACCTAGCCTTTAGCGTCTTACTCATCATTTCAAAGTTTTCTAGTCTAGGTCTTTATTTTCTGTCTTCATGATTAGCTACAGGTTTTACTCTATAGAAGGAACTTCCCCAACTCATAGTTTGTCTTTTCTTTTAATTACCCCAAGATCACAGGGGGCTGGTGGGAAAGTGATGTAGAATGGGACGCTTTGTTACATAGAAAAGGGTTTACATGGAAAGGTTCTGCAGAGTCTCATGGAGAGATTCACAAGCAATTGGAGAATCCATTATATTGTATTCACTATAATATTAAATCCCCCATTTAATATCTGTATAAGGTGGGATACTGCATTGAGATAATTGAAAAGTTGTTGTCCCTGATTTTATGCGCCTCACAACAAAAGTTATCTGAGCAGATTAAAAAGTGCAAATTCAATGGAAGTTGTACATATTGATGTGCAAGCTAGAGCTATGCCGGGGGACCCCAATATGCTGCCCACATGCTGCTGAATGTAAGTAATGCCACAATGAAGGACCGGCACTTTTTGATTCCATTTCAAAAATGGAAAGAGGTTCATCTCTGGAGGGTTAAATGCAAAGTGAACTGGGGCAAGGCATAAAGTATAAAACATGGTTTAGGTTCCAGACACATAGAGACGAAAAATTCCCCAGACACTCAACAGCAAGTGAAGCGGGGCGGACCCCTGCGTGTTTATTCAAGTCTTGTGATGTAACGTTTCGGGGGCGGGCCCCTTCGTCAGACATGCAAAGTACCGTGCACTCACACCATAAATACCCTTATGATTACATATACTTAACACCTGATGGTAAATTCAATTCCCCATACAAAACCTAACAAATTTGTCAGAAACATTGGTTTACTAATACCCCTTTATAAATTATGCCATATAAACCCACATAATACCTAAAACTCCCATATCCAGAAGCACTCCCTCTGTAATAACCTCTTTTTACTTCCTTCTGGTTGCTGCCACGGACCTTTTCTAAGAAGGAAGGAAAAAAGTGGTTATTACAGAGGGAGTGCTTCTGGATATGGCTGCTACAGACAAAACAGTCACGAGGGTTAAATGAGGAGTTCAATTTGAACTGTTACCTGTAATGTCAGTTTGTACCAATTTTTGTTGCTATGCTTAATTCTTTGTAGTTACTATGTCTCTTTTATCCCCTCTAGATTGTTTCAGTGAACGTGATTAAGACCAGGGAAAGCTTTCACCTAGGGTAAAGTAGTCTTTTTTTCTTCAGTAGTTCTTGCTGCTGGTAAATTTTGTACTCGTTTTGATATGTGCAAATGTTTTTAACTTTAGTATCACTGGTTTTTAAGAAATATGCATCTTGCATTAACAGGTTTATCTAAGCATTAAAAGACATGAAGAATAACACTGGACATTTTTCACATTTGTGCGGATCACAGAACTTTTATTCACAATTTTTTCAAAAAAATGTTTTTATAAATGTTTTTATTCACAATGTTTGTATGAATGAGTTTTAGGTATTATGTGGGTTTATATGGCCTAATTTATAAAGGGGTATTAGTAAAGCAATGTTTTTGACAAATTTGTTAGGTTTTGTATGGGGAATTGAATTTACCATCAGGTGTTAAGTATATGTAATCATAAGGGTATTTATGGTGTGAGTGCACGGTACTTTGCATGTCTGACGAAGGGGCCCGCCCCCGAAACGTTACATCACAAGACTTGAATAAACACGCAGGGGTCCGCCCCGCTTCACTTGCTGTTGAGTGTCTGGTGAATTTTTCGTCTCTATGTATAGTGGAGAGGTGCCGACCTCTTTTCCAGGCACCACACTATTTGACTGGAGAGGCTGGGGAATCAGGAATCCTTTTTGTGAGTTAGGTTCCAGACACACCACTGTTAAACAGACTCCTTTAGAGGGCACAAACATCTGAATTATAAATGCTGCACCATATGTGTGTGTGTTTGGTGAATATGTCAGGGTTGGGCTGGTCCACCAGTATACCAGAAGGAATTCTAGTTGGTCCCAGTATAGGTGAACAGTGTTGTTTGCAGGGCACATTGTTATGAAGGCCCCTACTCCCAAACTTGGCTGCCCTTTTATTGGCCACCAGTGGGATCACCTGACTATAGCTGGAAAGGGTGGGGGCTACAACATGGAGCTGGCCACTACTCCTATATAAATTATAACAGAAAAGGGAAAGTTGTGCTCATCACTAATTTTTAAAAAGATATAATATATATACAGTATATATATAGATAGATAGATAGATAGATAGATAGATATTACCCGTTTGGGCTACATAGATTTTTTTTTTATTATATCACAATGACAATCACATGACCTGGCTGTTATTAGCTGATGTCATTTCTGTTAATGACATCACAAAGGTTGCAATAACAACACAACTGGCTTAAACTGGTTAAGCCAGAGCAGCCAGACTGGTGATCACTTGCAATCATGCAGATGCTGATTATCAGTCTCCTGATTTTATCAAATATTTTAACAGTAAGTTTAATTTTTTTCCCTTTTTGTATGTTGCGCTGAGTATTTCTTATTTAAATTCCCCGTTCTACTTTTTTAGTTTGTTAATCCAGGTGATTAACCATTAGGGCTAGATAGATATGTTATGACATCATAATGACAATCACGTGCCACCTGTGTTGCTATGACAACACAGCTGACTCGAGCAGGGTTTAAAGCTGTTTGTAGCAAAGAGCAGCCAGACTGGTGATCACTTGCAACCATGCAGATGCTGATTATCAGTCTCCTGATTCTATCAAATCTTTTTACAGTAAGTTCTAATTTGTGCCCTTTTTTGATATTGGGATTGTTATTAGGCTGTTATGGAACATTTATTTTCCCCATATTACTTTTCTGTGTTGACTAATCTCTTAATGGCCAATTTATCAAACCTCAAACTGGGGGACCCAGAGGGACTCCCAGCAGATCTGTCTTTTTACCCATTTATCAACCCTCTACTGCAGTTTTCTAATGGGAGTTGGTCATTTCATTAAACATTCTCTTTAACACAGTTTGTTACTGGGCCACTGTGATGTTTTGTTCCTCTTGTCAGTCCCTTGTCTGTTTCCCTTTGCTCATTAACTGTGTTTCTTTTCAGCTAAAACAAACCAATCAACCATTACCTACAAATATCAACTATGAGAAAAGTATAAACGGGAATGTAGAACCGACAGTTGCACAAACGGAAGATTCCCTGATTGAAGGGCAAGCAGTCCCGATACCAGCAGAAACCCAGACCTCTGATGTAAGTCACTATGTATAATAACGACTCATGTTTTATTGCATCTGTTCTGTTAAATAGGAATTCACCTGAGAATTAACTTTTAGTCCAATATAGAAAGTACAGACAATTTATATTGTGCTTTGATTGCTGGGGACAATAACCTTCCCATTCAGCTAAGGGTTAGAAGATAATTCATAGAGGATGAGAAACCTACAACTTTATTACAACCCTTCTATTCCTTTACTTGTTCCTATATATCCCACACCCTACTTATAAATAACACGAAATCCCTAAAGATAGTGATGCTCCTCTGCCATCGCTGATCCCTATATAAGCGAATGTCCAACTGTCTAACCAATCATTTCCTATTGTAGGACCGGTTCATGGACATCTCTTCTATAATCGAGAGATTCGATGCAAAGGAAGCCAAGGTACTGAAACTACTGGACTCGGTCTCAGCCACAATTAATGACATCAGAAAAATTGAAGAGAAGATAAAGGACACTGAGGTAAGTGAGTTTGACCCTTGGTTAGTTAGTGAGTATAAGGCTGATGCCAGTTGACTCTTCTTGCCATTGATGATTTTATGATATCTTGGAGTTGATCTGTCTGAGTAACTGCTATTCTCTTTTTTTGCAGAGTCGCCCATCTGACATCTCTTATTTAGAGGAATTGAACAGGAATATCTCTAAGGAGGTAAGTTGCCACAATTATTAGAGAATTAGAAAAGTACAATTTAATGTGAGAAGTTCCAGTGTTATTACTAGCCGATGCAACCGGCAGGTTTAACAACACAATATTTTTCTGAAATTGTCGGCATAAAGTATTCTTCCATTTCCAATTTTCCTGCTAAAAGTAACTTTCTGTTCCGTCTCCTCATACCATATCTTAATGTCTTGTATTTTACTTTAAAAAAGGCATCCTGGAAAAGAATTTCTTAAATAATCAATTGATGCCTATTTTGTATGATGGAATGTTCTGCTAACTCTGTGTCATTGTCTTGTTTTGCTCAGGGTACAATCTCCAAATACCTCTTCTGGTCATGTGTATTTGTATCGGGTGCTTTGATGTTCTCCCTGTGTCTGAATATAAAGTTGACCAGGAAGAACAAGGCTATTGCTCGTGCCAAAGAAGCGAGGCCAAGTGTAGCAGCTCAGACTGACTTCCAAACGGAACGTGCACACCCATTGCTTCAAGACATGCTGAAGGCGCTGGACGATAGCGGAGAAAGCGATGATGAGTCTGATTTAGAGGGTGTTGACATGGAAGATACCAAGAAACGTAAAAAGAAACGCTTTTGTTTCAATGTGCGTAAATATTTTGGCAATTGTTTAAAACGGAGAAATAAGAAGAAAAAGACAAGTGTAAACTTGCACCATGAGACATCAAATGAGAGTGAGGAATATCTGAGCGAGATTTCAGATGAAACCGAGGAAAGCTATAATGTGTATTCCAGTTCAAGCGAGGAAACAACAGATTCGACATCAATCAAAACTGTGGGAAGCGATGAGTCCATAACTGCATCCCCAGGAAAGAAGAAGAAACGCGGCTTTAACGTTCTGCTTTGCGGTAAAAAATGTAAAACCCTTGACTCTGATGACAGAGAAAGTAGCAAGGGCAAAAAGAAATACATAGGGCTTAAACTTGGAAAATATTTCTGCCGTTATAAACGAGCAAAGAGGAAGAGAAGAGAGAAGACAAAGAAATGTTTATGGCGTTGGTGCCACCATAAAGCATCAGGTGAAGAAGAAGAGAGTCCGTACGAGACACCTGATGAGAGTGAGGAAAGTAGTGATGAGACTTTGGATGTAACCGAGTAAAGTTATGATTAGAAACATCATATGAAACAATAGAAAGTGATGAGTCCATATATGTACCAGCAACGGAAAGGAAGAAAAAGAAACTCAGATGCTGAACAAAAGTTTTCTGTTAAATCTCAGAAGGCCGGTGAGATAACTCAGCCAGGAGGACATAAAGAGGCAAAAGCTGAGAGGGCCAAAAAGAAACATTTTGGATTTAAAGTTGGTAAATCTTTCTGCTGCTGGTCCAGCAAAACTCATCAAAGAGATAAAGGCCAGAATGATGCGAGTTGGCAAAAGAGACATGTTTTCCCCTTAAATTTATATTTTATAATAAAATTTGAAACCTAGCCTTTAGCGTCTTACTCATCATTTCAATGTTTTCTAGTCTAGGTCTTTATTTTCTGTCTTCATGATTAGCTACAGGTTTTACTCTGTAGAAGGAACTTCCCCAACTCATAGTTTGTCTTTTCTTTTAATTACCCCAAGATCACAGGGGGCTGGTGGGAAAGTGATGTGGAATGGGACGCTTTGTTATATAGAAAAGGGTTTACATGGAAAGGTTCTGCAGAGTCTCGTGGAGAGATTCACGAGCAAAAGCCATTGGAGAATCCATTATATTGTATTCACTATAATATTAAATCCCCCACTTAATATCTGTATAAGGTGGGATATTGCATTGAGATAATTGAAAAGTTGTTGTCCCTGATTTTATGCGCCTCACAACAAAAGTTATCTGAGCAGATTAAAAAGTGCAAATTCAATGGAAGTTGTACATATTGATGTGCAAGCTAGAGCTATGCTGGGGGACCCCAATATGCTGCCCACATGCTGCTGAATGTAAGTAATGCCACAATGAAGGACCGGCACTTTTTGATTCCGTTTCAAAAATGGAAAGAGGTTCATCTCTGGAGGGTTAAATGCAAAGTGAACTGGGGCAAGGCATAAAGTATAAAACATGGTTTAGGTTCCAGACACATAGAGACGAAAAATTCCCCAGACACTCAACAGCAAGTGAAGCGGGGCGGACCCCTGCGTGTTTATTCAAGTCTTGTGATGTAACGTTTCGGGGGCAGGCCCCTTTGTCAGACATGCAAAGTACCGTGCACTCACACCATAAATACCCTTATGATTACATATACTTAACACCTGATGGTAAATTCAATTCCCCATACAAAACCTAACAAATTTGTCAGAAACATTGGTTTACTAATACCCCTTTATAAATTATGCCATATAAACCCACATAATACCTAAAACTCCCATATCCAGAAGCACTCCCTCTGTAATAACCTCTTTTTTACTTCCTTCTGGTTGCTGCCACGGACCTTTTCTAAGAAGGAAGGAAAAAAGTGGTTATTACAGAGGGAGTGCTTCTGGATATGGCTGCTACAGACAAAACAGTCACGAGGGTTAAATGAGGAGTTCAATTTGAACTGTTACCTGTAATGTCAGTTTGTACCAATTTTTGTTGCTATGCTTAATTCTTTGTAGTTACTATGTCTCTTTTATCCCCTCTAGATTGTTTCAGTGAACGTGATTAAGACCAGGGAAAGCTTTCACCTAGGGTAAAGTAGTCTTTTTTTCTTCAGTAGTTCTTGCTGCTGGTAAATTTTGTACTCGTTTTGATATGTGCAAATGTTTTTAACTTTAGTATCACTGGTTTTTAAGAAATATGCATCTTGCATTAACAGGTTTATCTAAGCATTAAAAGACATGAAGAATAACACTGGACATTTTTCACATTTGTGCGGATCACAGAACTTTTATTCACAATTTTTTCAAAAAAATGTTTTTATAAATGTTTTTATTCACAATGTTTGTATGAATGAGTTTTAGGTATTATGTGGGTTTATATGGCCTAATTTATAAAGGGGTATAAGTAAAGCAATGTTTTTGACAAATTTGTTAGGTTTTGTATGGGGAATTGAATTTACCATCAGGTGTTAAGTATATGTAATCATAAGGGTATTTATGGTGTGAGTGCACGGTACTTTGCATGTCTGACGAAGGGGCCCGCCCCCGAAACGTTACATCACAAGACTTGAATAAACACGCAGGGGTCCGCCCCGCTTCACTTGCTGTTGAGTGTCTGGTGAATTTTTCGTCTCTATGTATAGTGGAGAGGTGCCGACCTCTTTTCCAGGCACCACACTATTTGACTGGAGAGGCTGGGGAATCAGGAATCCTTTTTGTGAGTTAGGTTCCAGACACACCACTGTTGAACAGACTCCTTTAGAGGGCACAAACATCTGAATTATAAATGCTGCACCATATGTGTGTGTGTTTGGTGAATATGTCAGGGTTGGGCT
Organism: Xenopus laevis; assembly: GCF_017654675.1. NCBI lineage: Eukaryota > Metazoa > Chordata > Amphibia > Anura > Pipidae > Xenopus > Xenopus laevis. The sequence goes on from NC_054375.1 coordinate 149,069,420, forward strand.
GGTCCACCAGTATACCAGAAGGAATTCTAGTTGGTCCCAGTATAGGTGAACAGTGTTGTTTGCAGGGCACATTGTTATGAAGGCCCCTACTCCCAAACTTGGCTGCCCTTTTATTGGCCACCAGTGGGATCACCTGACTATAGCTGGAAAGGGTGGGGGCTACAACATGGAGCTGGCCACTACTCCTATATAAATTATAACAGAAAAGGGAAAGTTGTGCTCATCACTAATTTTTAAAAAGATATAATATATATACAGTATATATATATATATATATATATATATATATATATATATATAGATAGATAGATAGATAGATAGATATATATATATATATATTACCCGTTTGCGCTACATAGATTTTTATTATATCACAATGACAATCACATGACCTGGCTGTTATTAGCTGATGTCATTTCTGTTAATGACATCACAAAGGTTGCAATAACAACACAACTGGCTTAAACTGGTTAAGCCAGAGCAGCCAGACTGGTGATCACTTGCAATCATGCAGATGCTGATTATCAGTCTCCTGATTTTATCAAATATTTTAACAGTAAGTTTAATTTTTTTCCCTTTTTGTATGTTGCGCTGAGTATTTCTTATTTAAATTCCCCGTTCTACTTTTTTAGTTTGTTAATCCAGGTGATTAACCATTAGGGCTAGATAGATATGTTATGACATCATAATGACAATCACGTGCCACCTGTGTTGCTATGACAACACAGCTGACTTGAGCAGGGCTTAAAGCTGTTTGTAGCAAAGAGCAGCCAGACTGGTGATCACTTGCAACCATGCAGATGCTGATTATCAGTCTCCTGATTCTATCAAATCTTTTTACAGTAAGTTCTAATTTGTGCCCTTTTTTGATATTGGGATTGTTATTAGGCTGTTATGGAACATTTATTTTCCCCATATTACTTTTCTGTGTTGACTAATCTCTTAATGGCCAATTTATCAAACCTCAAACTGGGGGACCCAGAGGGACTCCCAGCAGATCTGTCTTTTTTTACCCATTTATCAACCCTTTACTGCAGTTTTCTAATGGGAGTTGGTCATTTAATTAAACATTCTCTTTAACACAGTTTGTTTCTGGGCCACTGTGATGTTTTGTTCCTCTTGTCAGTCCCTTGTCTGTTTCCCTTTGCTCATTAACTGTGTTTCTTTTCAGCTAAAACAAACCAATCAACCATTACCTACAATTATCAACTATGAGAAAAGTATAAACGGGAATGTAGAACCGACAGTTGCACAAACGGAAGATTCCCTGATTGAAGGGCAAGCAGTCCCGATACCAGCAGAAACCCAGACCTCTGATGTAAGTCACTATGTATAATAACGACTCATGTTTTATTGCATCTGTTCTGTTAAATAGGAATTCACCTGAGAATTAACTTTTAGTCCAATATAGAAAGTACAGACAATTTATATTGTGCTTTGATTGCTGGGGACAATAACCTTCCCATTCAGCTAAGGGTTAGAAGATAATTCATAGAGGATGAGAAACCTACAACTTTATTACAACCCTTCTATTCCTTTACTTGTTCCTATATATCCCACACCCTACTTATAAATAACACGAAATCCCTAAAGATAGTAATGCTCCTCTGCCATCGCTGATCCCTATATAAGCGAATGTCCAACTGTCTAACCAATCATTTCCTATTGTAGGACCGGTTCATGGACATCTCTTCTATAATCGAGAGATTCGATGCAAAGGAAGCCAAGTTACTGAAACTACTGGACTCGGTCTCAGCCACAATTAATGACATCAGAAAAATTGAAGAGAAGAAAAAGGACACTGAGGTAAGTGAGTTTGACCCTTGGTTAGTTAGTGAGTATAAGGCTGATGCCAGTTGACTCTTCTTGCCATTGATGAGTTACTGAAACTACTGGACTCGGTCTCAGCCACAATTAATGACATCAGAAAAATTGAAGAGAAGAAAAAGGACACTGAGGTAAGTGAGTTTGACCCTTGGTTAGTTAGTGAGTATAAGGCTGATGCCAGTTGACTCTTCTTGCCATTGATGATTTTATGATATCTTGAAGTTGATCTGCCTGAGTAACTGCTATTCTTTTTTTTGCAGAGTCGCCCATCTGACATCTCTTATTTAGAGGAATTGAACAGGAATATCTCTAAGGAGGTAAGTTGCCACAATTATTAGAGAATTAGAAAAGTACAATTTAATGTGAGAAGTTCCAGTGTTATTACTAGCCGATGCAACCGGCAGGTTTAACAACACAATATTTTTCTGAAATTGTCGGCATAAAGTATTCTTCCATTTCCAATTTTCCTGCTAATAGTAACTTCCTGTTCCGTCTCCTCATACCATATCTTAATATCTTGTATTTTACTTTAAAAAAGGCATCCTGGAAAAGAATTTCTTAAATAATCAATTGCCTATTTTGTATGATGGAATGTTCTGCTAACTCTGTGTCATTGTCTTGTTTTGCTCAGGGTACAATCTCCAAATACCTCTTCTGGTCATGTGTATTTGTATCGGGTGCTTTGATGTTCTCCCTGTGTCTGAATATAAAGTTGACCAGGAAGAACAAGGCTATTGCTCGTGCCAAAGAAGCGAGGCCAAGTGTAGCAGCTCAGACTGACTTCCAAACGGAACGTGCACACCCATTGCTTCAAGACATGCTGAAGGCGCTGGACGATAGCGGAGAAAGCGATGATGAGTCTGATTTAGAGGGTGTTGACATGGAAGATACCAAGAAACGTAAAAAGAAACGCTTTTGTTTCAATGTGCGTAAATATTTTGGCAATTGTTTAAAACGGAGAAATAAGAAGAAAAAGACAAGTGTAAACTTGCACCATGAGACATCAAATGAGAGTGAGGAATATCTGAGCGAGATTTCAGATGAAACCGAGGAAAGCTATAATGTGTATTCCAGTTCAAGCGAGGAAACAACAGATTCGACATCAATCGTAACAGTGGGAAGCGATGAGTCCATAACTGCATCCCCAGGAAAGAAGAAGAAACGCGGCTTTAACGTTCTGCTTTGTGGTAAAAAATGTAAAACCCTTGACTCTGATGACAGAGAAAGTAGCAAGGGCAAAAAGAAATACATAGGGCTTAAACTTGGAAAATATTTCTGCCGTTATAAACGAGCAAAGAGGAAGAGAAGAGAGAAGACAAAGAAATGTTTATGGCGTTGGTGCCACCATAAAGCATCAGGTGAAGAAGAAGAGAGTCCGTACGAGACACCTGATGAGAGTGAGGAAAGTAGTGATGAGACTTTGGATGTAACCGAGAAAAGTTATGATTAGACAACATCATATGAAACAATAGAAAGTGATGAGTCCATATATGTACCAGCAAGGGAAAGGAAGAAAAAGAAACTCAGATGCTTTAAAATTCTTCATTTGTAGAAAAAACAAAAGTTTTCTGTTAAATCCCAGAAGGCTGGGGAGATAACTCAGCCAGGAGGACATAAAGAGGCAAAAGCTGAGAGGGCCAAAAAGAAACATTTTGGATTTAAAGTTGGTAAATATTTCTGCTGCTGGTCCAGCAAAACTCATCAAAAGAGATAAAGGCCAGAATGATGCGAGTTGGCAAAAGAGACATGTTTGCCCCTTATATCTATATTTTATAATAAAATTTGAAACCTAGCCTTTAGCGTCTTACTCATCATTTCAAAGTTTTCTAGTCTAGGTCTTTATTTTCTGTCTTCATGATTAGCTACAGGTTTTACTCTGTAGAAGGAACTTCCCCAACTCATAGTTTGTCTTTTCTTTTAATTACCCCAAGATCACAGGGGGCTGGTGGGAAAGTGATGTGGAATGGGACGCTTTGTTACATAGAAAAGGGTTTACATGGAAAGGTTCTGCAGAGTCTCATGGAGAGATTCACAAGCAATTGGAGAATCCATTATATTGTATTCACTATAATATTAAATCCCCCACTTAATATCTGTATAAGGTGGGATACTGCATTGAGATAATTGAAAAGTTGTTGTCCCTGATTTTATGCGCCTCACAACAAAAGTTATCTGAGCAGATTAAAAAGTGCAAATTCAATGGAAGTTGTACATATTGATGTGCAAGCTAGAGCTATGCCGGGGGACCCCAATATGCTGCCCATATGCTGCTGAATGTAAGTAATGCCACAGTGAAGGACCGGCACTTTTTGATTCCATTTCAAAAATGGAAAGAGGTTCATCTCTGGAGGGTTAAATGCAAAGTGAACTGGGGCAAGGCATAAAGTATAAAACATGGTTTAGGTTCCAGACACATAGGGGGGAATTCACAAAAGTGTCGGGAACGAAAAAATGTCTTTAAAATGTCGTAGAAAGTGTCGTAGCAACAGCCGACAAATTCACAGAGCATTTCTCCGCCAATTTTCCGACATGTGCGACACTTTTGAATTAGTGTTGTTAAAAGTGGGCGTGGTTTTTTCGGCGCCACTTTTCCCGCCATTTTTATGAATTACTCGTAAACTCATTTTTTTTACCGACAATTTTTCAGACACTTTAGGCTCTCCAAAATGAAAATGTCAGACAAATTGTCGTTTAAAAAGTCTTTTTAAATGTCGTTTGTACGATGAAAAGATATACGACATTTTAGAAAATTGTCAGACTTACGAGACATTCAAAGATGGTAACATCTGCCTTTGTGAATTTGCCGTTCATACGACATTTTACAAATTTGTCGACCGCCACATCTGGGTTACTTTTTTTACCGACACTTTATTGAATTCCCCCCATAGAGACGAAAAATTCACCAGACACTCAACAGCAAGTGAAGCGGGGCGGACCCCTGCGTGTTTATTCAAGTCTTGTGATGTAACGTTTCGGGGGCGGGCCCCTTCGTCAGACATGCAAAGTACCGTGCACTCACACCATAAATACCCTTATGATTACATATACTTAACACCTGATGGTAAATTCAATTACCCATACAAAACCTAACAAATTTGTCAAAACATTGCTTTACTAATACCCCTTTATAAATTATGCCATATAAACCCACATAATACCTAAAACTCCCATATCCAGAAGCACTCCCTCTGTAATAACCTCTTTTTTACTTCCTTCTGGTTGCTGCCACGGACCTTTTCTAAGAAGGAAGGAAAAAAGTGGTTATTACAGAGGGAGTGCTTCTGGATATGGCTGCTACAGACAAAACAGTCACGAGGGTTAAATGAGGAGTTCAATTTGAACTGTTACCTGTAATGTCAGTTTGTACCAATTTTTGTTGCTATGCTTAATTCTTTGTAGTTACTATGTCTCTTTTATCCCCTCTAGATTGTTTCAGTGAACGTGATTAAGACCAGGGAAAGCTTTCACCTAGGGTAAAGTAGTCTTTTTTTCTTCAGTAGTTCTTGCTGCTGGTAAATTTTGTACTCGTTTTGATATGTGCAAATGTTTTTAACTTTAGTATCACTGGTTTTTAAGAAATATGCATCTTGCATTAACAGGTTTATCTAAGCATTAAAAGACATGAAGAATAACACTGGACATTTTTCACATTTGTGCGGATCACAGAACTTTTATTCATAATTTTTTCAAAAAAAAATGTTTTTATTCACAATGTTTGTATGAATGAGTTTTAGGTATTATGTGGGTTTATATGGCCTAATTTATAAAGGGGTATTAGTAAAGCAATGTTTTTGACAAATTTGTTAGGTTTTGTATGGGGAATTGAATTTACCATCAGGTGTTAAGTATATGTAATCATAAGGGTATTTATGGTGTGAGTGCACGGTACTTTGCATGTCTGACGAAGGGGCCCGCCCCCGAAACGTTACATCACAAGACTTGAATAAACACGCAGGGGTCCGCCCCGCTTCACTTGCTGTTGAGTGTCTGGGGAATTTTTCGTCTCTATGTATAGTGGAGAGGTGCCGACCTCTTTTCCAGGCACCACACTATTTGACTGGAGAGGCTGGGGAATCAGGAATCCTTTTTGTGAGTTAGGTTCCAGACACACCACTGTTGAACAGACTCCTTTAGAGGGCACAAACATCTGAATTATAAATGCTGCACCATATGTGTGTGTGTTTGGTGAATATGTCAGGGTTGGGCTGGTCCACCAGTATACCAGAAGGAATTCTAGTTGGTCCCAGTATAGATGAACAGTGTTGTTTGCAGGGCAAATTGTCATGGTGGCCCCTACTCCCAAACTTGGCTGCCCTTTTATTGGCCACCAGTGGGATCACCTGACTATAGCTGGAAAGGGTGGGGGCTACAACATGGAGCTGGCCACTACTCCTATATAAATTATAACAGAAAAGGAAGTTGTGCTCATCACTAATTTTTAAAAAGATATAATATATATACAGTATATAGATAGATAGATAGATAGATAGATAGATATATATTACCCGTTTGGGCTACATAGATTTTTTTTTTATTATATCACAATGACAATCACATGACCTGGCTGTTATTAGCTGATGTCATTTCTGTTAATGACATCACAAAGGTTGCAATAACAACACAACTGGCTTAAACTGGTTAAGCCAGAGCAGCCAGACTGGTGATCACTTGCAATCATGCAGATGCTGATTATCAGTCTCCTGATTTTATCAAATATTTTAACAGTAAGTTTAATTTTTTTCCCTTTTTGTATGTTGCGCTGAGTATTTCTTATTTAAATTCCCCGTTCTACTTTTTTAGTTTGTTAATCCAGGTGATTAACCATTAGGGCTAGATAGATATGTTATGACATCATAATGACAATCACGTGCCACCTGTGTTGCTATGACAACACAGCTGACTTGAGCAGGGTTTAAAGCTGTTTGTAGCAAAGAGCAGCCAGACTGGTGATCACTTGCAACCATGCAGATGCTGATTATCAGTCTCCTGATTCTATCAAATTTTTTTACAGTAAGTTCTAATTTGTGCCCTTTTTTGATATTGGGATTGTTATTAGGCTGTTATGGAACATTTATTTTCCCCATATTACTTTTCTGTGTTGACTAATCTCTTAATGGCCAATTTATCAAACCTCAAACTGGGGGACCCAGAGGGACTCCCAGCAGATCTGTCTTTTTTACCCATTTATCAACCCTCTACTGCAGTTTTCTAATGGGAGTTGGTCATTTCATTAAACATTCTCTTTAACACAGTTTGTTACTGGGCCACTGTGATGTTTTGTTCCTCTTGCCAGTCCCTTGTCTGTTTCCCTTTGCTCATTAACTGTGTTTCTTTTCAGCTAAAACAAACCAATCAACCATTACCTACAAATATCAACTATGAGAAAAGTATAAACGGGAATGTAGAACCGACAGTTGCACAAACGGAAGATTCCCAGATTGAAGGGCAAGCAGTCCCGATACCAGCAGAAACCCAGACCTCTGATGTAAGTCACTATCTATAATAACGACTCATGTTTTATTGCATCTGTTCTGTTAAATAGGAATTCACCTGAGAATTAACTTTTAGTCCAATATAGAAAGTACAGACAATTTATATTGTGCTTTGATTGCTGGGGACAATAACCTTCCCATTCAGCTAAGGGTTAGAAGATAATTCATAGAGGATGAGAAACCTACAACTTTATTACAACCCTTCTATTCCTTTACTTGTTCCTATATATCCCACACCCTACTTATAAATAACACGAAATCCCTAAAGATAGTGATGCTCCTCTGCCATCGCTGATCCCTATATAAGCGAATGTCCAACTGTCTAACCAATCATTTCCTATTGTAGGACCGGTTCATGGACATCTCTTCTATAATCGAGAGATTCGATGCAAAGGAAGCCAAGTTACTGAAACTACTGGACTCGGTCTCAGACACAATTAATGACATCAGAAAAATTGAAGAGAAGAAAAAGGACACTGAGGTAAGTGAGTTTGACCCTTGGTTAGTTAGTGAGTATAAGGCTGATGCCAGTTGACTCTTCTTGCCATTGATGATTTTATGATATCTTGAAGTTGATCTGCCTGAGTAACTGCTATTCTTTTTTTTGCAGAGTCGCCCATCTGACATCTCTTATTTAGAGGAATTGAACAGGAATATCTCTAAGGAGGTAAGTTGCCACAATTATTAGAGAATTAGAAAAGTACAATTTAATGTGAGAAGTTCCAGTGTTATTACTAGCCGATGCAACCGGCAGGTTTAACAACACAATATTTTTCTGAAATTGTCGGCATAAAGTATTCTTCCATTTCCAATTTTCCTGCTAAAAGTAACTTTCTGTTCCGTCTCCTCATACCATATCTTAATGTCTTGTATTTTACTTTAAAAAAGGCATCCTGGAAAAGAATTTCTTAAATAATCAATTGATTGCCTATTTTGTATGATGGAATGTTCTGCTAACTCTGTGTCATTGTCTTGTTTTGCTCAGGGTACAATCTCCAAATACCTCTTCTGGTCATGTGTATTTGTATTGGGTGCTTTGATGTTCTCCCTGTGTCTGAATATAAAGTTGACCAGGAAGAACAAGGCTATTGCTCGTGCCAAAGAAGCGAGGCCAAGTGTAGCAGCTCAGACTGACTTCCAAACGGAACGTGCACACCCATTGCTTCAAGACATGCTGAAGGCGCTGGACGATAGCGGAGAAAGCGATGATGAGTCTGATTTAGAGGGTGTTGACATGGAAGATACCAAGAAACGTAAAAAGAAACGCTTTTGTTTCAATGTGCGTAAATATTTTGGCAATTGTTTAAAACGGAGAAATAAGAAGAAAAAGACAAGTGTAAACTTGCACCATGAGACATCAAATGAGAGTGAGGAATATCTGAGCGAGATTTCAGATGAAACCGAGGAAAGCTATAATGTGTATTCCAGTTCAAGCGAGGAAACAACAGATTCGACATCAATCAAAACAGTGGGAAGCGATGAGTCCATAACTGCATCCCCAGGAAAGAAGAAGAAACGCGGCTTTAACGTTCTGCTTTGCGGTAAAAAATGTAAAACCCTTGACTCTGATGACAGAGAAAGTAGCAAGGGCAAAAAGAAATACATAGGGCTTAAACTTGGAAAATATTTCTGCCGTTATAAACGAGCAAAGACGAAGAGAAGAGAGAAGACAAAGAAATGTTTATGGCGTTGGTGCCACCATAAAGCATCAGGTGAAGAAGAAGAGAGTCCGTACGAGACACCTGATGAGAGTGAGGAAAGTAGTGATGAGACTTTGGATGTAACCGAGTAAAGTTATGATTAGACAACATCATATGAAACAATAGAAAGTGATGAGTCCATATATGTACCAGCAAGGGAAAGGAAGAAAAAGAAACTCAGATGCTGAACAAAAGTTTTCTGTTAAATCTCAGAAGGCCGGTGAGATAACTCAGCCAGGAGGACATAAAGAGGCAAAAGCTGAGAGGGCCAAAAAGAAACATTTTGGATTTAAAGTTGGTAAATCTTTCTGCTGCTGGTCCAGCAAAACTCATCAAAGAGATAAAGGCCAGAATGATGCGAGTTGGCAAAAGAGACATGTTTTCCCCTTAAATTTATATTTTATAATAAAATTTGAAACCTAGCCTTTAGCGTCTTACTCATCATTTCAATGTTTTCTAGTCTAGGTCTTTATTTTCTGTCTTCATGATTAGCTACAGGTTTTACTCTGTAGAAGGAACTTCCCCAACTCATAGTTTGTCTTTTCTTTTAATTACCCCAAGATCACAGGGGGCTGGTGGGAAAGTGATGTGGAATGGGACGCTTTGTTACATAGAAAAGGGTTTACATGGAAAGGTTCTGCAGAGTCTCATGGAGAGATTCACGAGCAAAAGCAATTGGAGAATCCATTATATTGTATTCACTATAATATTAAATCCCCATTTAATATCTGTATAAGGTGGGATACTGCATTGAGATAATTGAAAAGTTGTTGTCCCTGATTTTATGCGCCTCACAACAAAAGTTATCTGAGCAGATTAAAAAGTGCAAATTCAATGGAAGTTGTACATATTGATGTGCAAGCTAGAGCTATGCCGGGGGACCCCAATATGCTGCCCATATGCTGCTGAATGTAAGTAATGCCACAATGAAGGACCGGCACTTTTTGATTCCATTTCAAGAATGGAAAGAGGTTCATCTCTGGAGGGTTGAATGCAAAGTGAACTGGGGCAAGGCATAAAGTATAAAACATGGTTTAGGTTCCAGACACACCACTGTTGAACAGTAAGTTCTAATTTTTGATATTGGGATTGTTATTGGGCTTTCATGGAACATTTATTTTCAGAGGGCACAAACATCTGAATTATAAATGCTGCACCATATGTGTGTGTGTTTGGTGAATATGTCAGGGTTGGGCTGGTCCACCAGTATACCAGAAGGAATTCTAGTTGGTCCCAGTATTGGTGAACAGTGTTGGTTGCAGGGCACATTGTCATGGTGGCCCCTACTTCCAAACTTGGTTGCCTTTTTATTGGCCACCAGTGGGATCACCTGACTATAGGTGGGCTACAACATGGAGCTGGCCACTGCTCCTGTATAAATTATAACAGAAAAGGGAAAGTTGTGCTCATCACTAAGTTTTTTAACTTTTTAGATATATATATATATTTATAAATAATTGTATTACCCATTTGGGCTACATAGATTTCTTTTATTAAATCACAATGACCTAGATTTCTTTATTACATCACAATGACAATCACATGACCTGATTGTCATGACATCACAATGATGATGACATCACAATGGTTGCTATAACAACACAACTGGCTTAGACCGGTTAAACCAGATGACATCATAATGACAATCACGTGCCACCTGTGTTGCTATGACAACACAGCTGACTTGAGCAGGGCTTAAAGCTGTTTGTAGCAAAGAGCAGCCAGACTGGTGATCACTTGCAACCATGCAGATGCTGATTATCAGTCTCCTGATTCTATCAAACTTTTTTACAGTAAGTTCTAATTTTTGATATTGGGATTGTTATTGGGCTTTTATGGAACATTTATTTTCAGAGGGCACAAACATCTGAATTATAAATGCTGCACCATATTTGTGTGTGTTTGGTGAATATGTCAGGGTTGGGCTGGTCCACCAGTATACCAGAAGGAATTCTAGTTAGTCCCAGTATAGGTGAACAGTGTTGGTTGCAGGGCACATTGTCATGGTGGCCCCTACTTCCAAACTTGGTTGCCTTTTTATTGGCCACCAGTGGGATCACATGACTATAGGTGGTCTACAACATGGAGCTGGCCACTGCTCCTGTATAAATTATAACAGAAAAGGGAAAGTTGTGCTCATAACTAATTTTTTAATTTTATATATATATATATATATATATATATATATATATATATATATATATATATATATATATATATATATATATATATATATATATATAAATAATTGTATTGCCCATTTGGGCTACATAGATTTTTTTATTACATCACAATGACAATCACATGACCTGATTGTCATGACATCACAATGTTGATGACATCACAATGGTTGCTATAACAACACAACTGGCTTAAACCGGTTAAACCAGATAGATAGATATGACATCATAATGACAATCACGTGCCACCTGTGTTGCTATGACAACACAGCTGGCTCGAGCAGGGTTTAAAGCTGTTTGTATCAAAGAGCAGCCAGACTGGTGATCACTTGCAACCATGCAGATGCTGATTATCAGTCTCCTGATTCTATCAAATCTTTTTACAGTAAGTTCTAATTTGTGCCCTTTTTTGATATTGGGATTGTTATTAGGCTGTTATGGAACATTTATTTTCCCCATATTACTTTTCTGTGTTGACTAATCTCTTAATGGCCAATTTGTCAAACCTCAAACTGGGGGACCCAGAGGGACTCCCAGCAGATCTGTCTTTTTTACCCATTTATCAACCCTCTACTGCAGTTTTCTAATGGGAGTTGGTCATTTCATTAAACATTCTCTTTAACACAGTTTGTTACTGGGCCACTGTGATGTTTTGTTCCACTTGTCAGTCCCTTGTCTGTTTCCCTTTGCTCATTAACTGTGTTTCTTTTCAGCTAAAACAAACCAATCAACCATTACCTACAATTATCAACTATGAGAAAAGTATAAACGGGAATGTAGAACCGACAGTTGCACAAACGGAAGATTCCCTGATTGAAGGGCAAGCAGTCCCGATACCAGCAGAAACCCAGACCTCTGATGTAAGTCACTATGTATAATAACGACTCATGTTTTATTGCATCTGTTCTGTTAAATAGGAATTCACCTGAGAATTAGCTTTTAGTCCAATATAGAAAGTACAGACAATTTATATTGTGCTTTGATTGCTGGGGACAATAACCTTCCCATTCAGCTAAGGGTTAGAAGATAATTCATAGAGGATGAGAAACCTACAACTTTATTACAACCCTTCTATTCCTTTACTTGTTCCTATATATCCCACACCCTACTTATAAATAACACCAAATCCCTAAAGATAGTGATGCTCCTCTGCCATCGCTGATCCCTATATAAGCGAATGTCCAACTGTCTAACCAATCATTTCCTATTGTAGGACCGGTTCATGGACATCTCTTCTATAATCGAGAGATTCGATGCAAAGGAAGCCAAGTTACTGAAACTACTGGACTCGGTCTCAGCCACAATTAATGACATCAGAAAAATTGAAGAGAAGATAAAGGACACTGAGGTAAGTGAGTTTGACCCTTGGTTAGTTAGTGAGTATAAGGCTGATGCCAGTTGACTCTTCTTGCCATTGATGATTTTATGATATCTTGGAGTTGATCTGCCTGAGTAACTGCTATTCTTTTTTTTGCAGAGTCGCCCATCTGACATCTCTTATTTAGAGGAATTGAACAGGAATATCTCTAAGGAGGTAAGTTGCCACAATTATTAGAGAATTAGAAAAGTACAATTTAATGTGAGAAGTTCCAGTGTTATTACTAGCCGATGCAACCGGCAGGTTTAACAACACAATATTTTTCTGAAATTGTCGGCATAAAGTATTCTTCCATTTCCAATTTTCCTGCTAAAAGTAACTTTCTGTTCCGTCTCCTCATACCATATCTTAATGTCTTGTATTTTACTTTAAAAAAGGCATCCTGGAAAAGAATTTCTTAAATAATCAATTGATTGCCTATTTTGTATGATGGAATGTTCTGCTAACTCTGTGTCATTGTCTTGTTTTGCTCAGGGTACAATCTCCAAATACCTCTTCTGGTCATGTGTATTTGTATCGGGTGCTTTGATGTTCTCCCTGTGTCTGAATATAAAGTTGACCAGGAAGAACAAGGCTATTGCTCGTGCCAAAGAAGCGAGGCCAAGTGTAGCAGCTCAGACTGACTTCCAAACGGAACGTGCACACCCATTGCTTCAAGACATGCTGAAGGCGCTGGACGATAGCGGAGAAAGCGATGATGAGTCTGATTTAGAGGGTGTTGACATGGAAGATACCAAGAAACGTAAAAAGAAACGCTTTTGTTTCAATGTGCGTAAATATTTTGGCAATTGTTTAAAACGGAGAAATAAGAAGAAAAAGACAAGTGTAAACTTGCACCATGAGACATCAAATGAGAGTGAGGAATATCTGAGCGAGATTTCAGATGAAACCGAGGAAAGCTATAATGTGTATTCCAGTTCAAGCGAGGAAACAACAGATTCGACATCAATCGAAACAGTGGGAAGCGATGAGTCCATAACTGCATCCCCAGGAAAGAAGAAGAAACGCGGCTTTAACGTTCTGCTTTGCGGTAAAAAATGTAAAACCCTTGACTCTGATGACAGAGAAAGTAGCAAGGGCAAAAAGAAATACATAGGGCTTAAACTTGGAAAATATTTCTGCCGTTATAAACGAGCAAAGACGAAGAGAAGAGAGAAGACAAAGAAATGTTTATGGCGTTGGTGCCACCATAAAGCATCAGGTGAAGAAGAAGAGAGTCCGTACGAGACACCTGATGAGAGTGAGGAAAGTAGTGATGAGACTTTGGATGTAACCGAGTAAAGTTATGATTAGAAAACATCATATGAATCAATAGAAACTGATGAGTCCATATATGTACCAGCAAGGGAAAGGAAGAAAAAGAAACTCAGATGCTGAACAAAAGTTTTCTGTTAAATCTCAGAAGGCCGGTGAGATAACTCAGCAAGGAGGACATAAAGAGGCAAAAGCTGAGAGGGCCAAAAATAAACATTTTGGATTTAAAGTTGGTAAATCTTTCTGCTGCTGGTCCAGCAAAACTCATCAAAGAGATAAAGGCCAGAATGATGCGAGTTGGCAAAAGAGACATGTTTTCCCCTTAAATTTATATTTTATAATAAAATTTGAAACCTAGCCTTTAGCGTCTTACTCATCATTTCAATGTTTTCTAGTCTAGGTCTTTATTTTCTGTCTTCATCATCAGCTACAGGTTTTACTCTGTAGAAGGAACTTCCCCAACTCATAGTTTGTCTTTTCTTTTAATTACCCCAAGATCACAGGGGGCTGGTGGGAAAGTGATGTGGAATGGGACGCTTTGTTACATAGAAAAGGGTTTACATGGAAAGGTTCTGCAGAGTCTCATGGAGAGATTCACAAGCAAAAGCAATTGGAGAATCCATTATATTGTATTCACTATAATATTAAATCCCCCACTTAATATCTGTATAAGGTGGGATACTGCATTGAGATAATTGAAAAGTTGTTGTCCCTGATTTTATCTGTTGATGACATCACAATGGTTGCTATAACAACACAACTGGTTTAAACCGGTTAAGCCAGATAGATAGATATGACATCATAATGACAATCACGTGCCACCTGTGTTGCTATGACAACACAGCTGACTTGAGCAGGGCTTAAAGCTGTTTGTAGCAAAGAGCAGCCAGACTGGTGATCACTTGCAACCATGCAGATGCTGATTATCAGTCTCCTGATTCTATCAAATTTTTTTACAGTAAGTTCTAATTTTTGATATTGGGTTTGTTATTGGGCTTTTATGGAACATTTATTTTCAGAGGGCACAAACATCTGAATTATAAATGCTGCACCATATTTGTGTGTGTGTTTGGTGAATATGTCAGGGTTGGGCTGGTCCACCAGTATACCAGAAGGAATTCTAGTTGGTCCCAGTATAGGTGAACAGTGTTGTTTGCAGGGCACATTGTCATGGTGGCCCCTACTCCCAAACTTGGCTGCCCTTTTATTGGCCAACAGTGGGTTAACCTGACTATAGCTGGAAAGGATGGGGGCTACAACATGGAGCTGGCCACTACTCCTATATAAATTATAACAGAAAAGGGAAAGTTGTGCTCATCACTAATTTTTAAAAAGATATAATATATATACAGTATATATATATATATATATATATATATATATATATATATATATATATATATATTACCCGTTTGGGCTACATAGATTTTTTTTTTTATTATATCACAATGACAATCACATGACCTGGCTGTTGTTATTAGCTGATGTCATTTCTGTTAATGACATCACAAAGGTTGCAATAACAACACAACTGGCTTAAACTGGTTAAGCCAGAGCAGCCAGACTGGTGATCACTTGCAATCATGCAGATGCTGATTATCAGTCTCCTGATTTTATCAAATATTTTAACAGTAAGTTTAATTTTTTTCCCTTTTTGTATGTTGCGCTGAGTATTTCTTATTTAAATTCCCCGTTCTACTTTTTTAGTTTGTTAATCCAGGTGATTAACCATTAGGGCTAGATAGATATGTTATGACATCATAATGACAATCACGTGCCACCTGTGTTGCTATGACAACACAGCTGACTCGAGCAGGGCTTAAAGCTGTTTGTAGCAAAGAGCAGCCAGACTGGTGATCACTTGCAACCATGCAGATGCTGATTATCAGTCTCCTGATTCTATCAAATCTTTTTACAGTAAGTTCTAATTTGTGCCCTTTTTTGATATTGGGATTGTTATTAGGCTGTTATGGAACATTTATTTTCCCCATATTACTTTTCTGTGTTGACTAATCTCTTAATGGCCAATTTGTCAAACCTCAAACTGGGGGACCCAGAGGGACTCCCAGCAGATCTGTCTTTTTTACCCATTTATCAACCCTCTACTGCAGTTTTCTAATGGGAGTTGGTCATTTCATTAAACATTCTCTTTAACACAGTTTGTTACTGGGCCACTGTGATGTTTTGTTCCTCTTGTCAGTCCCTTGTCTGTTTCCCTTTGCTCATTAACTGTGTTTCTTTTCAGCTAAAACAAACCAATCAACCATTACCTACAAATATCAACTATGAGAAAAGTATAAACGGGAATGTAGAACCGACAGTTGCACAAACGGAAGATTCCCTGATTGAAGGGCAAGCAGTCCCGATACCAGCAGAAACCCAGACCTCTGATGTAAGTCACTATGTATAATAACGACTCATGTTTTATTGCATCTGTTCCGTTAAATAGGAATTCACCTGAGAATTAACTTTTAGTCCAATATAGAAAGTACAGACAATTTATATTGTGCTTTGATTGCTGGGGACAATAACCTTCCCATTCAGCTAAGGGTTAGAAGATAATTCATAGAGGATGAGAAACCTACAACTTTATTACAACCCTTCTATTCCTTTACTTGTTCCTATATATCCCACACCCTACTTATAAATAACACGAAATCCCTAAAGATAGTGATGCTCCTCTGCCATCGCTGATCCCTATATAAGCGAATGTCCAACTGTCTAACCAATCATTTCCTATTGTAGGACCGGTTCATGGACATCTCTTCTATAATCGAGAGATTCGATGCAAAGGAAGCCAAGGTACTGAAACTACTGGACTCGGTCTCAGCCACAATTAATGACATCAGAAAAATTGAAGAGAAGATAAAGGACACTGAGGTAAGTGAGTTTGACCCTTGGTTAGTTAGTGAGTATAAGGCTGATGCCAGTTGACTCTTCTTGCCATTGATGATTTTATGATATCTTGGAGTTGATCTGTCTGAGTAACTGCTATTCTCTTTTTTTTGCAGAGTCGCCCATCTGACATCTCTTATTTAGAGGAATTGAACAGGAATATCTCTAAGGAGGTAAGTTGCCACAATTATTAGAGAATTAGAAAAGTACAATTTAATGTGAGAAGTTCCAGTGTTATTACTAGCCGATGCAACCGGCAGGTTTAACAACACAATATTTTTCTGAAATTGTCGGCATAAAGTATTCTTCCATTTCCAATTTTCCTGCTAAAAGTAACTTTCTGTTCCGTCTCCTCATACCATATCTTAATGTCTTGTATTTTACTTTAAAAAAGGCATCCTGGAAAAGAATTTCTTAAATAATCAATTGATTGCCTATTTTGTATGGAATGTTCTGCTAACTCTGTGTCATTGTCTTGTTTTGCTCAGGGTACAATCTCCAAATACCTCTTCTGGTCATGTGTATTTGTATCGGGTGCTTTGATGTTCTCCCTGTGTCTGAATATAAAGTTGACCAGGAAGAACAAGGCTATTGCTCGTGCCAAAGAAGCGAGGCCAAGTGTAGCAGCTCAGACTGACTTCCAAACGGAACGTGCACACCCATTGCTTCAAGACATGCTGAAGGCGCTGGACGATAGCGGAGAAAGCGATGATGAGTCTGATTTAGAGGGTGTTGACATGGAAGATACCAAGAAACGTAAAAAGAAACGCTTTTGTTTCAATGTGCGTAAATATTTGGCAATTGTTTAAAACGGAGAAATAAGAAGAAAAAGACAAGTGTAAACTTGCACCATGAGACATCAAATGAGAGTGAGGAATATCTGAGCGAGATTTCAGATGAAACCGAGGAAAGCTATAATGTGTATTCCAGTTCAAGCGAGGAAACAACAGATTCGACATCAATCGAAACTGTGGGAAGCGATGAGTCCATAACTGCATCCCCAGGAAAGAAGAAGAAACGCGGCTTTAACGTTCTGCTTTGCGGTAAAAAATGTAAAACCCTTGACTCTGATGACAGAGAAAGTAGCAAGGGCAAAAAGAAATACATAGGGCTTAAACTTGGAAAATATTTCTGCCGTTATAAACGAGCAAAGACGAAGAGAAGAGAGAAGACAAAGAAATGTTTATGGCGTTGGTGCCACCATAAAGCATCAGGTGAAGAAGAAGAGAGTCCGAACGAGACACCTGATGAGAGTGAGGAAAGTAGTGATGAGACTTTGGATGTAACCGAGTAAAGTTATGATTAGACAACATCATATGAAACAATAGAAAGTGATGAGTCCATATATGTACCAGCAAGGGAAAGGAAGAAAAAGAAACTCAGATGCTGAACAAAAGTTTTCTGTTAAATCCCAGAAGGCCGGTGAGATAACTCAGCCAGGAGGACATAAAGAGGCAAAAGCTGAGAGGGCCAAAAAGAAACATTTTGGATTTAAAGTTGGTAAATCTTTCTGCTGCTGGTCCAGCAAAACTCATCAAAAGAGATAAAGGCCAGAATGATGCGAGTTGGCAAAAGAGACATGTTTTCCCCTTATATTTATATTTTATAATAAAATTTGAAACCTAGCCTTTAGCGTCTTACTCATCATTTCAAAGTTTTCTAGTCTAGGTCTTTATTTTCTGTCTTCATGATTAGCTACAGGTTTTACTCTGTAGAAGGAACTTCCCCAACTCATAGTTTGTCTTTTCTTTTAATTACCCCAAGATCACAGGGGGCTGGTGGGAAAGTGATGTAGAATGGGACGCTTTGTTACATAGAAAAGGGTTTACATGGAAAGGTTCTGCAGAGTCTCATGGAGAGATTCACGAGCAAAAGCAATTGGAGAATCCATTATATTGTATTCACTATAATATTAAATCCCCCATTTAATATCTGTATAAGGTGGGATACTGCATTGAGATAATTGAAAAGTTGTTGTCCCTGATTTTATGCGCCACACACCAAAAGTTAAAAGTTATCTGAGCAGATTAAAAGGTGCAAATTCAATGGAAGTTGTACATATTGATGTGCAAGCTAGAGCTATGCCGGGGGACCCCAATATGCTGCCCATATGCTGCTGAATGTAAGTAATGCCACACTGTAGGACCGGCACTTTTTGATTCCATTTCAAGAATGGAAAGAGGTTCATCTCTGGAGGGTTGAATGCAAAGTGAACTGGGGCAAGGCATAAAGTATAAAACATGGTTTAGGTTCCAGACACACCACTGTTGAACAGTAAGTTCTAATTTTTGATATTGGGATTGTTATTGGGCTTTTATGGAACATTTATTTTCAGAGGGCATAAACATCTGAATTATAAATGGTGCACCATATGTGTGTGTGTTTGGTGAATATGTCAGGGTTGGGCTGGTCCACCAGTATACCAGAAGGAATTCTAGTTGGTCCCAGTATTGGTGAACAGTGTTGGTTGCAGGGCACATTGTCATGGTGGCCCCTACTTCCAAACTTGGTTGCCTTTTTATTGGCCACCAGTGGGATCACCTGACTATAGGTGGGCTACAACATGGAGCTGGCCACTGCTCCTGTATAAATTATAACAGAAAAGGGAAAGTTGTGCTCATCACTAAGTTTTTTAACTTTTTATATATATATATATATATATATATATATATTTATAAATAATTGTATTACCCATTTGGGCTACATAGATTTCTTTTATTAAATCACAATGACCTAGATTTCTTTATTACATCACAATGACAATCACATGACCTGATTGTCATGACATCACAATGATGATGACATCACAATGGATGCTATAACAACACAACTGGCTTAGACCGGTTAAACCAGATGACATCATAATGACAATCACGTGCCACCTGTGTGGCTATGACAACACAGCTGGCTTGAGCAGGGCTTAAAGCTGTTTGTAGCAAAGAGCAGCCAGACTGGTGATCACTTGCAACCATGCAGATGCTGATTATCAGTCTCCTGATTCTATCAAACTTTTTTACAGTAAGTTCTAATTTTTGATATTGGGATTGTTATTGGGCTTTTATGGAACATTTATTTTCAGAGGGCACAAACATCTGAATTATAAATGCTGCACCATATTTGTGTGTGTTTGGTGAATATGTCAGGGTTGGGCTGGTCCACCAGTATACCAGAAGGAATTCTAGTTGGTCCCAGTATAGGTGAACAGTGTTGGTTGCAGGGCACATTGTCATGGTGGCCCCTACTTCCAAACTTGGTTGCCTTTTTATTGGCCACCAGTGGGATCACATGACTATAGGTGGTCTACAACATGGAGCTGGCCACTGCTCCTGTATAAATTATAACAGAAAAGGGAAAGTTCTGCTCATAACTAATTTTTTAATTTTATATATATATATATATAAATAATTGTATTGCCCATTTGGGCTACATAGATTTTTTTATTACATCACAATGACAATCACATGACCTGATTGTCATGACATCACAATGTTGATGACATCACAATGGTTGCTATAACAACACAACTGGCTTAAACCGGTTAAACCAGATAGATAGATATGACATCATAATGAGAATCACGTGCCACCTGTGTTGCTATGACAACACAGCTGACTTGAGCAGGGCTTAAAGCTGTTTGTAGCAAAGAGCAGCCAGACTGGTGATCACTTGCAACCATGCAGATGCTGATTATCAGTCTCCTGATTCTATCAAATCTTTTTACAGTAAGTTCTAATTTGTGCCCTTTTTTGATATTGGGATTGTTATTAGGCTGTTATGGAACATTTATTTTCCCCATATTACTTTTCTGTGTTGACTAATCTCTTAATGGCCAATTTGTCAAACCTCAAACTGGGGGACCCAGAGGGACTCCCAGCAAATCTGTCTTTTTTACCCATTTATCAACCCTCTACTGCAGTTTTCTAATGGGAGTTGGTCATTTCATTAAACATTCTCTTTAACACAGTTTGTTACTGGGCCACTGTGATGTTTTGTTCCTCTTGTCAGTCCCTTGTCTGTTTCCCTTTGCTCATTAACTGTGTTTCTTTCAGCTAAAACAAACCAATCAACCATTACCTACAATTATCAACTATGAGAAAAGTATAAACGGGAATGTAGAACCGACAGTTGCACAAACGGAAGATTCCCTGATTGAAGGGCAAGCAGTCCCGATACCAGCAGAAACCCAGACCTCTGATGTAAGTCACTATGTATAATTACGACTCATGTTTTATTGCATCTGTTCTGTTAAATAGGAATTCACCTGAGAATTAACTTTTAGTCCAATATAGAAAGTACAGACAATTTATATTGTGCTTTGATTGCTGGGGACAATAACCTTCCCATTCAGCTAAGGGTTAGAAGATAATTCATAGAGGATGAGAAACCTACAACTTTATTACAACCCTTCTATTCCTTTACTTGTTCCTATATATCCCACACCCTACTTATAAATAACACGAAATCCCTAAAGATAGTGATGCTCCTCTGCCATCGCTGATCCCTATATAAGCGAATGTCCAACTGTCTAACCAATCATTTCCTATTGTAGGACCGGTTCATGGACATCTCTTCTATAATCGAGAGATTCGATGCAAAGGAAGCCAAGGTACTGAAACTACTGGACTCGGTCTCAGCCACAATTAATGACATCAGAAAAATTGAAGAGAAGATAAAGGACACTGAGGTAAGTGAGTTTGACCCTTGGTTAGTTAGTGAGTATAAGGCTGATGCCAGTTGACTCTTCTTGCCATTGATGATTTTATGATATCTTGGAGTTGATCTGTCTGAGTAACTGCTATTCTCTTTTTTTTGCAGAGTCGCCCATCTGACATCTCTTATTTAGAGGAATTGAACAGGAATATCTCTAAGGAGGTAAGTTGCCACAATTATTAGAGAATTAGAAAAGTACAATTTAATGTGAGAAGTTCCAGTGTTATTACTAGCCGATGCAACCGGCAGGTTTAACAACACAATATTTTTCTGAAATTGTCGGCATAAAGTATTCTTCCATTTCCAATTTTCCTGCTAAAAGTAACTTTCTGTTCCTTCTCCTCATACCATGTCTTAATGTCTTGTATTTTACTTTAAAAAGGCATCCTGGAAAAGAATTTCTTAAATAATCAATTGATTGCCTATTTTGTATGATGGAATGTTCTGCTAACTCTGTGTCATTGTCTTGTTTTGCTCAGGGTACAATCTCCAAATACCTCTTCTGGTCATGTGTATTTGTATCGGGTGCTTTGATGTTCTCCCTGTGTCTGAATATAAAGTTGACCAGGAAGAACAAGGCTATTGCTCGTGCCAAAGAAGCGAGGCCAAGTGTAGCAGCTCAGACTGACTTCCAAACGGAACGTGCACACCCATTGCTTCAAGACATGCTGAAGGCGCTGGACGATAGCGGAGAAAGCGATGATGAGTCTGATTTAGAGGGTGTTGACATGGAAGATACCAAGAAACGTAAAAAGAAACGCTTTTGTTTCAATGTGCGTAAATATTTTGGCAATTGTTTAAAACGGAGAAATAAGAAGAAAAAGACAAGTGTAAACTTGCACCATGAGACATCAAATGAGAGTGAGGAATATCTGAGCGAGATTTCAGATGAAACCGAGGAAAGCTATAATGTGTATTCCAGTTCAAGCGAGGAAACAACAGATTCGACATCAATCGAAACTGTGGGAAGCGATGAGTCCATAACTGCATCCCCAGGAAAGAAGAAGAAACGCGGCTTTAACGTTCTGCTTTGCGGTAAAAAATGTAAAACCCTTGACTCTGATGACAGAGAAAGTAGCAAGGGCAAAAAGAAATACATAGGGCTTAAACTTGGAAAATATTTCTGCCGTTATAAACGAGCAAAGACGAAGAGAAGAGAGAAGACAAAGAAATGTTTATGGCGTTGGTGCCACCATAAAGCATCAGGTGAAGAAGAAGAGAGTCCGTACGAGACACCTGATGAGAGTGAGGAAAGTAGTGATGAGACTTTGGATGTAACCGAGTAAAGTTATGATTAGACAACATCATATGAAACAATAGAAAGTGATGAGTCCATATATGTACCAGCAAGGGAAAGGAAGAAAAAGAAACTCAGATGCTGAACAAAAGTTTTCTGTTAAATCTCAGAAGGCCGGTGAGATAACTCAGCCAGGAGGACATAAAGAGGCAAAAGCTGAGAGGGCCAAAAAGAAACATTTTGGATTTAAAGTTGGTAAATCTTTCTGCTGCTGGTCCAGCAAAACTCATCAAAGAGATAAAGGCCAGAATGATGCGAGTTGGCAAAAGAGACATGTTTTCCCCTTAAATTTATATTTTATAATAAAATTTGAAACCTAGCCTTTAGCGTCTTACTCATCATTTCAAGTTTTCTAGTCTAGGTCTTTATTTTCTGTCTTCATGATTAGCTACAGGTTTTACTCTGTAGAAGGAACTTCCCCAACTCATAGTTTGTCTTTTCTTTTAATTACCCCAAGATCACAGGGGGCTGGTGGGAAAGTGATGTGGAATGGGACGCTTTGTTACATAGAAAAGGGTTTACATGGAAAGGTTCTGCAGAGTCTCATGGAGAGATTCACGAGCAAAAGCAATTGGAGAATCCATTATATTGTATTCACTATAATATTAAATCCCCCATTTAATATCTGTATAAGGTGGGATACTGCATTGAGATAATTGAAAAGTTGTTGTCCCTGATTTTATGCGCCACACACCAAAAGTTAAAAGTTATCTGAGCAGATTAAAAGGTGCAAATTCAATGGAAGTTGTACATATTGATGTGCAAGCTAGAGCTATGCCGGGGGACCCCAATATGCTGCCCATATGCTGCTGAATGTAAGTAATGCCACACTGTAGGACCGGCACTTTTTGATTCCATTTCAAGAATGGAAAGAGGTTCATCTCTGGAGGGTTGAATGCAAAGTGAACTGGGGCAAGGCATAAAGTATAAACATGGTTTAGGTTCCAGACACACCACTGTTGAACAGTAAGTTCTAATTTTTGATATTGGGATTGTTATTGGGCTTTTCATGGAACATTTATTTTCAGAGGGCATAAACATCTGAATTATAAATGGTGCACCATATGTGTGTGTGTTTGGTGAATATGTCAGGGTTGGGCTGGTCCACCAGTATACCAGAAGGAATTCTAGTTGGTCCCAGTATTGGTGAACAGTGTTGGTTGCAGGGCACATTGTCATGGTGGCCCCTACTTCCAAACTTGGTTGCCTTTTTATTGGCCACCAGTGGGATCACCTGACTATAGGTGGGCTACAACATGGAGCTGGCCACTGCTCCTGTATAAATTATAACAGAAAAGGGAAAGTTGTGCTCATCACTAAGTTTTTTAACTTTTTATATATATATATATATATATATATTTATAAATAATTGTATTACCCATTTGGGCTACATAGATTTCTTTTATTAAATCACAATGACCTAGATTTCTTTATTACATCACAATGACAATCACATGACCTGATTGTCATGACATCACAATGATGATGACATCACAATGGTTGCTATAACAACACAACTGGCTTAGACCGGTTAAACCAGATGACATCATAATGACAATCACGTGCCACCTGTGTTGCTATGACAACACAGCTGACTTGAGCAGGGCTTAAAGCTGTTTGTAGCAAAGAGCAGCCAGACTGGTGATCACTTGCAACCATGCAGATGCTGATTATCAGTCTCCTGATTCTATCAAACTTTTTTACAGTAAGTTCTAATTTTTGATATTGGGATTGTTATTGGGCTTTTATGGAACATTTATTTTCAGAGGGCACAAACATCTGAATTATAAATGCTGCACCATATTTGTGTGTGTTTGGTGAATATGTCAGGGTTGGGCTGGTCCACCAGTATACCAGAAGGAATTCTAGTTGGTCCCAATATAGGTGAACAGTGTTGGTTGCAGGGCACATTGTCATGGTGGCCCCTACTTCCAAACTTGGTTGCCTTTTTATTGGCCACCAGTGGGATCACATGACTATAGGTGGTCTACAACATGGAGCTGGCCACTGCTCCTGTATAAATTATAACAGAAAAGGGAAAGTTGTGCTCATAACTAATTTTTTAATTTTATATATATATATATATATATATATACGAGATCCAAAGGTGCACTCCGTTAACTCAGTCGATTCCTGGGTGCCAGCCAAAGTGGGTAAGTATTTGCAGAAAGAAGCGACACTCACAGGTTGTTTTTCAGTGCAGATAAGTTGTGCTTTATTCCACTCAACGTTTCGATCCCTCACAGGGATCTTCGTCAGGAGATTACAAACAAACAGCCAGACCCACTCCCAACCCAGAATTTAAACCCCCTGGCCGTTTTTTGGCGCCAATAAACGGCCAGGGGGTTTAAATTCTGGGTTGGGAGTGGGTCTGGCTGTTTGTTTGTAATCTCCTGACGAAGATCCCTGTGAGGGATCGAAACGTTGAGTGGAATAAAGCACAACTTATCTGCACTGAAAAACAACCTGTGAGTGTCGCTTCTTTCTGCATATATATATATATATATATATATATATATATATATATATATAAATAATTGTATTGCCCATTTGGGCTACATAGATTTTTTTATTACATCACAATGACAATCACATGACCTGATTGTCATGACATCACAATGTTGATGACATCACAATGGTTGCTATAACAACACAACTGGCTTAAACCGGTTAAACCAGATAGATAGATATGACATCATAATGACAATCACGTGCCACCTGTGTTGCTATGACAACACAGCTGGCTCGAGCAGGGTTTAAAGCTGTTTGTAGCAAAGAGCAGCCAGACTGGTGATCACTTGCAACCATGCAGATGCTGATTATCAGTCTCCTGATTCTATCAAATCTTTTTACAGTAAGTTCTAATTTGTGCCCTTTTTTGATATTGGGATTGTTATTAGGCTGTTATGGAACATTTATTTTCCCCATATTACTTTTCTGTGTTGACTAATCTCTTAATGGCCAATTTGTCAAACCTCAAACTGGGGGACCCAGAGGGACTCCCAGCAGATCTGTCTTTTTTACCCATTTATCAACCCTCTACTGCAGTTTTCTAATGGGAGTTGGTCATTTCATTAAACATTCTCTTTAACACAGTTTGTTACTGGGCCACTGTGATGTTTTGTTCCTCTTGTCAGTCCCTTGTCTGTTTCCCTTTGCTCATTAACTGTGTTTCTTTTCAGCTAAAACAAACCAATCAACCATTACCTACAATTATCAACTATGAGAAAAGTATAAACGGGAATGTAGAACCGACAGTTGCACAAACGGAAGATTCCCTGATTGAAGAGCAAGCAGTCCCGATACCAGCAGAAACCCAGACCTCTGATGTAAGTCACTATGTATAATAACGACTCATGTTTTATTGCATCTGTTCTGTTAAATAGGAATTCACCTGAGAATTAACTTTTAGTCCAATATAGAAAGTACAGACAATTTATATTGTGCTTTGATTGCTGGGGACAATAACCTTCCCATTCAGCTAAGGGTTAGAAGATAATTCATAGAGGATGAGAAACCTACAACTTTATTACAACCCTTCTATTCCTTTACTTGTTCCTATATATCCCACACCCTACTTATAAATAACACGAAATCCCTAAAGATAGTGATGCTCCTCTGCCATCGCTGATCCCTATATAAGCGAATGTCCAACTGTCTAACCAATCATTTCCTATTGTAGGACCGGTTCATGGACATCTCTTCTATAATCGAGAGATTCGATGCAAAGGAAGCCAAGTTACTGAAACTACTGGACTCGGTCTCAGCCACAATTAATGACATCAGAAAAATTGAAGAGAAGAAAAAGGACACTGAGGTAAGTGAGTTTGACCCTTGGTTAGTTAGTGAGTATAAGGCTGATGCCAGTTGACTCTTCTTGCCATTGATGATTTTATGATATCTTGGAGTTGATCTGTCTGAGTAACTGCTATTCTTTTTTTTTGCAGAGTCGCCCATCTGACATCTCTTATTTAGAGGAATTGAACAGGAATATCTCTAAGGAGGTAAGTTGCCACAATTATTAGAGAATTAGAAAAGTACAATTTAATGTGAGAAGTTCCAGTGTTATTACTAGCCGATGCAACCGGCAGGTTTAACAACACAATATTTTTCTGAAATTGTCGGCATAAAGTATTCTTCCATTTCCAATTTTCCTGCTAAAAGTAACTTTCTGTTCCGTCTCCTCATACCATATCTTAATGTCTTGTATTTTACTTTAAAAAAGGCATCCTGGAAAAGAATTTCTTAAATAATCAATTGATTGCCTATTTTGTATGATGGAATGTTCTGCTAACTCTGTGTCATTGTCTTGTTTTGCTCAGGGTACAATCTCCAAATACCTCTTCTGGTCATGTGTATTTGTATCGGGTGCTTTGATGTTCTCCCTGTGTCTGAATATAAAGTTGACCAGGAAGAACAAGGCTATTGCTCGTGCCAAAGAAGCGAGGCCAAGTGTAGCAGCTCAGACTGACTTCCAAACGGAACGTGCACACCCATTGCTTCAAGACATGCTGAAGGCGCTGGACGATAGCGGAGAAAGCGATGATGAGTCTGATTTAGAGGGTGTTGACATGGAAGATACCAAGAAACGTAAAAAGAAACGCTTTTGTTTCAATGTGCGTAAATATTTGGCAATTGTTTAAAACGGAGAAATAAGAAGAAAAAGACAAGTGTAAACTTGCACCATGAGACATCAAATGAGAGTGAGGAATATCTGAGCGAGATTTCAGATGAAACCGAGGAAAGCTATAATGTGTATTCCAGTTCAAGCGAGGAAACAACAGATTCGACATCAATCGAAACTGTGGGAAGCGATGAGTCCATAACTGCATCCCCAGGAAAGAAGAAGAAACGCGGCTTTAACGTTCTGCTTTGCGGTAAAAAATGTAAAACCCTTGACTCTGATGACAGAGAAAGTAGCAAGGGCAAAAAGAAATACATAGGGCTTAAACTTGGAAAATATTTCTGCCGTTATAAACGAGCAAAGACGAAGAGAAGAGAGAAGACAAAGAAATGTTTATGGCGTTGGTGCCACCATAAAGCATCAGGTGAAGAAGAAGAGAGTCCGTACGAGACACCTGATGAGAGTGAGGAAAGTAGTGATGAGACTTTGGATGTAACCGAGTAAAGTTATGATTAGAAAACATCATATGAAACAATAGAAAGTGATGAGTCCATATATGTACCAGCAAGGGAAAGGAAGAAAAAGAAACTCAGATGCTGAACAAAAGTTTTCTGTTAAATCTCAGAAGGCCGGTGAGATAACTCAGCCAGGAGGACATAAAGAGGCAAAAGCTGAGAGGGCCAAAAAGAAACATTTTGGATTTAAAGTTGGTAAATCTTTCTGCTGCTGGTCCAGCAAAACTCATCAAAGAGATAAAGGCCAGAATGATGCGAGTTGGCAAAAGAGACATGTTTTCCCCTTAAATTTATATTTTATAATAAAATTTGAAACCTAGCCTTTAGCGTCTTACTCATCATTTCAATGTTTTCTAGTCTAGGTCTTTATTTTCTGTCTTCATGATTAGCGACAGGTTTTACTCTGTAGAAGGAACTTCCCCAACTCATAGTTTGTCTTTTCTTTTAATTACCCCAAGATCACAGGGGGCTGGTGGGAAAGTGATGTGGAATGGGACGCTTTGTTACATAGAAAAGGGTTTACATGGAAAGGTTCTGCAGAGTCTCATGGAGAGATTCACGAGCAAAAGCAATTGGAGAATCCATTATATTGTATTCACTATAATATTAAATCCCCCATTTAATATCTGTATAAGGTGGGATACTGCATTGAGATAATTGAAAAGTTGTCCCTGATTTTAAGCGCCACACACCAAAAGTTAAAAGTTATCTGAGCAGATTAAAAAGTGCAAATTCAATGGAAGTTGTACATATTGATGTGCAAGCTAGAGCTATGCCGGGGGACCCCAATATGCTGCCCATATGCTGCTGAATGTAAGTAATGCCACAATGAAGGACCGGCACTTTTTGATTCCATTTCAAGAATGGAAAGAGGTTCATCTCTGGAGGGTTGAATGCAAAGTGAACTGGGGCAAGGCATAAAGTATAAAACATGGTTTAGGTTCCAGACACACCACTGTTGAACAGTAAGTTCTAATTTTGATATTGGGATTGTTATTGGGCTTTCATGGAACATTTATTTTCAGAGGGCACAAACATCTGAATTATAAATGCTGCACCATATGTGTGTGTGTTTGGTGAATATGTCAGGGTTGGGCTGGTCCACCAGTATACCAGAAGGAATTCTAGTTGGTCCCAGTATTGGTGAACAGTGTTGGTTGCAGGGCACATTGTCATGGTGGCCCCTACTTCCAAACTTGGTTGCCTTTTTATTGGCCACCAGTGGGATCACCTGACTATAGGTGGGCTACAACATGGAGCTGGCCACTGCTCCTGTATAAATTATAACAGAAAAGGGAAAGTTGTGCTCATCACTAAGTTTTTTAACTTTTTATATATATATATATATATATATTTATAAATAATTGTATTACCCATTTGGGCTACATAGATTTCTTTTATTAAATCACAATGACCTAGATTTCTTTATTACATCACAATGACAATCACATGACCTGATTGTCATGACATCACAATGATGATGACATCACAATGGTTGCTATAACAACACAACTGGCTTAGACCGGTTAAACCAGATGACATCATAATGACAATCACGTGCCACCTGTGTTGCTATGACAACACAGCTGACTTGAGCAGGGCTTAAAGCTGTTTGTAGCAAAGAGCAGCCAGACTGGTGATCACTTGCAACCATGCAGATGCTGATTATCAGTCTCCTGATTCTATCAAACTTTTTTACAGTAAGTTCTAATTTTTGATATTGGGATTGTTATTGGGCTTTTATGGAACATTTATTTTCAGAGGGCACAAACATCTGAATTATAAATGCTGCACCATATTTGTGTGTGTTTGGTGAATATGTCAGGGTTGGGCTGGTCCACCAGTATACCAGAAGGAATTCTAGTTGGTCCCAATATAGGTGAACAGTGTTGGTTGCAGGGCACATTGTCATGGTGGCCCCTACTTCCAAACTTGGTTGCCTTTTTATTGGCCACCAGTGGGATCACATGACTATAGGTGGTCTACAACATGGAGCTGGCCACTGCTCCTGTATAAATTATAACAGAAAAGGGAAAGTTGTGCTCATAACTAATTTTTTAATTTTATATATATATATATATATATATATACGAGATCCAAAGGTGCACTCCGTTAACTCAGTCGATTCCTGGGTGCCAGCCAAAGTGGGTAAGTATTTGCAGAAAGAAGCGACACTCACAGGTTGTTTTTCAGTGCAGATAAGTTGTGCTTTATTCCACTCAACGTTTCGATCCCTCACAGGGATCTTCGTCAGGAGATTACAAACAAACAGCCAGACCCACTCCCAACCCAGAATTTAAACCCCCTGGCCGTTTTTGGCGCCAATAAACGGCCAGGGGGTTTAAATTCTGGGTTGGGAGTGGGTCTGGCTGTTTGTTTGTAATCTCCTGACGAAGATCCCTGTGAGGGATCGAAACGTTGAGTGGAATAAAGCACAACTTATCTGCACTGAAAAACAACCTGTGAGTGTCGCTTCTTTCTGCATATATATATATATATATATATATATATATATATATATATATAAATAATTGTATTGCCCATTTGGGCTACATAGATTTTTTTATTACATCACAATGACAATCACATGACCTGATTGTCATGACATCACAATGTTGATGACATCACAATGGTTGCTATAACAACACAACTGGCTTAAACCGGTTAAACCAGATAGATAGATATGACATCATAATGACAATCACGTGCCACCTGTGTTGCTATGACAACACAGCTGGCTCGAGCAGGGTTTAAAGCTGTTTGTAGCAAAGAGCAGCCAGACTGGTGATCACTTGCAACCATGCAGATGCTGATTATCAGTCTCCTGATTCTATCAAATCTTTTTACAGTAAGTTCTAATTTGTGCCCTTTTTTGATATTGGGATTGTTATTAGGCTGTTATGGAACATTTATTTTCCCCATATTACTTTTCTGTGTTGACTAATCTCTTAATGGCCAATTTGTCAAACCTCAAACTGGGGGACCCAGAGGGACTCCCAGCAGATCTGTCTTTTTTACCCATTTATCAACCCTCTACTGCAGTTTTCTAATGGGAGTTGGTCATTTCATTAAACATTCTCTTTAACACAGTTTGTTACTGGGCCACTGTGATGTTTTGTTCCTCTTGTCAGTCCCTTGTCTGTTTCCCTTTGCTCATTAACTGTGTTTCTTTTCAGCTAAAACAAACCAATCAACCATTACCTACAATTATCAACTATGAGAAAAGTATAAACGGGAATGTAGAACCGACAGTTGCACAAACGGAAGATTCCCTGATTGAAGAGCAAGCAGTCCCGATACCAGCAGAAACCCAGACCTCTGATGTAAGTCACTATGTATAATAACGACTCATGTTTTATTGCATCTGTTCTGTTAAATAGGAATTCACCTGAGAATTAACTTTTAGTCCAATATAGAAAGTACAGACAATTTATATTGTGCTTTGATTGCTGGGGACAATAACCTTCCCATTCAGCTAAGGGTTAGAAGATAATTCATAGAGGATGAGAAACCTACAACTTTATTACAACCCTTCTATTCCTTTACTTGTTCCTATATATCCCACACCCTACTTATAAATAACACGAAATCCCTAAAGATAGTGATGCTCCTCTGCCATCGCTGATCCCTATATAAGCGAATGTCCAACTGTCTAACCAATCATTTCCTATTGTAGGACCGGTTCATGGACATCTCTTCTATAATCGAGAGATTCGATGCAAAGGAAGCCAAGTTACTGAAACTACTGGACTCGGTCTCAGCCACAATTAATGACATCAGAAAAATTGAAGAGAAGAAAAAGGACACTGAGGTAAGTGAGTTTGACCCTTGGTTAGTTAGTGAGTATAAGGCTGATGCCAGTTGACTCTTCTTGCCATTGATGATTTTATGATATCTTGGAGTTGATCTGTCTGAGTAACTGCTATTCTTTTTTTTTGCAGAGTCGCCCATCTGACATCTCTTATTTAGAGGAATTGAACAGGAATATCTCTAAGGAGGTAAGTTGCCACAATTATTAGAGAATTAGAAAAGTACAATTTAATGTGAGAAGTTCCAGTGTTATTACTAGCCGATGCAACCGGCAGGTTTAACAACACAATATTTTTCTGAAATTGTCGGCATAAAGTATTCTTCCATTTCCAATTTTCCTGCTAAAAGTAACTTTCTGTTCCGTCTCCTCATACCATATCTTAATGTCTTGTATTTTACTTTAAAAAAGGCATCCTGGAAAAGAATTTCTTAAATAATCAATTGATTGCCTATTTTGTATGATGGAATGTTCTGCTAACTCTGTGTCATTGTCTTGTTTTGCTCAGGGTACAATCTCCAAATACCTCTTCTGGTCATGTGTATTTGTATCGGGTGCTTTGATGTTCTCCCTGTGTCTGAATATAAAGTTGACCAGGAAGAACAAGGCTATTGCTCGTGCCAAAGAAGCGAGGCCAAGTGTAGCAGCTCAGACTGACTTCCAAACGGAACGTGCACACCCATTGCTTCAAGACATGCTGAAGGCGCTGGACGATAGCGGAGAAAGCGATGATGAGTCTGATTTAGAGGGTGTTGACATGGAAGATACCAAGAAACGTAAAAAGAAACGCTTTTGTTTCAATGTGCGTAAATATTTTGGCAATTGTTTAAAACGGAGAAATAAGAAGAAAAAGACAAGTGTAAACTTGCACCATGAGACATCAAATGAGAGTGAGGAATATCTGAGCGAGATTTCAGATGAAACCGAGGAAAGCTATAATGTGTATTCCAGTTCAAGCGAGGAAACAACAGATTCGACATCAATCGAAACTGTGGGAAGCGATGAGTCCATAACTGCATCCCCAGGAAAGAAGAAGAAACGCGGCTTTAACGTTCTGCTTTGCGGTAAAAAATGTAAAACCCTTGACTCTGATGACAGAGAAAGTAGCAAGGGCAAAAAGAAATACATAGGGCTTAAACTTGGAAAATATTTCTGCCGTTATAAACGAGCAAAGACGAAGAGAAGAGAGAAGACAAAGAAATGTTTATGGCGTTGGTGCCACCATAAAGCATCAGGTGAAGAAGAAGAGAGTCCGTACGAGACACCTGATGAGAGTGAGGAAAGTAGTGATGAGACTTTGGATGTAACCGAGTAAAGTTATGATTAGAAAACATCATATGAAACAATAGAAAGTGATGAGTCCATATATGTACCAGCAAGGGAAAGGAAGAAAAAGAAACTCAGATGCTGAACAAAAGTTTTCTGTTAAATCCCAGAAGGCTGGTGAGATAACTCAGCCAGGAGGACATAAAGAGGCAAAAGCTGAGAGGGCCAAAAAGAAACATTTTGGATTTAAAGTTGGTAAATCTTTCTGCTGCTGGTCCAGCAAAACTCATCAAAGAGATAAAGGCCAGAATGATGCGAGTTGGCAAAAGAGACATGTTTTCCCCTTAAATTTATATTTTATAATAAAATTTGAAACCTAGCCTTTAGCGTCTTACTCATCATTTCAATGTTTTCTAGTCTAGGTCTTTATTTTCTGTCTTCATGATTAGCTACAGGTTTTACTCTGTAGAAGGAACTTCCCCAACTCATAGTTTGTCTTTTCTTTTAATTACCCCAAGATCACAGGGGGCTGGTGGGAAAGTGATGTGGAATGGGACGCTTTGTTACATAGAAAAGGGTTTACATGGAAAGGTTCTGCAGAGTCTCATGGAGAGATTCACGAGCAGAATCCATTGGAGAATCCATTATATTGTATTCACTATAATATTAAATCCCCACTTAATATATATATATATATATATATATATGCTGCTGAATGTAAGTTGTGTCACAATGAACGAATTTTTGGATTCCATTTTGAAGAAGAGAAGAGCTTTATCTCTGGAGGGTTGAATGCAAACTAAACTGGGGCAAGGCATAAAGTTAAGGATCAAAACACACCACTGTTGAACAGACTCCTTTAGAGGGCACAAATATCTGAACTAAAAACACTGCACCATATGTGTGTGTTTGGTGTATATGCCAGGTTCGGCCTGGTCCACCAGTATACAAGAAATTCTGGTTGGTCCCAGTACAGGTGAGCGGTGTTGGTGGCAAGGCACCCTGTCCAGGTGGCCCCTACTTCATGCTTTGCCCACTGGCTGTTCAGGTTGTGCATCAGTGGGGACTTCAAAGAGCAGTGTAAGGATGGATTGAAGTCTCTTCAAAACTGATGCAAACTTTGAAAAGTAGTCAATGAGAGGAAGGGGGTAAATGAGGGTTGAAGTGAACTTGTTGTTGTGGGTTGGAGTTAAACAATGGAAAGAAAAGCACAGAGTATAAAAGGGAAAATTAGAGTCAATGTCACCAAAGAATGGTGGAAAGATAGAGGATGTAGGGTCGGAAAGCACAAGGGTAATAGGGAAAGACAATGACATTTTGAAAAAAGTTGAGCACTACTAGAGTTGGTGCTGGATGTTAGACTCTGAGCTGGGCCCTTGAGATCCCGTTCTGACATGGTTTAGCAAACTACTAAAACAAAATATTTTATTCCATACTAAGCATAATTGCTAAGGCAATTGCTAAGAATGTTGCTTCTTACACAATTGACAAATTGCTTCCTGCAATACTCATAACCTTATCTGCAGTTGTTGCTTGTGCAGTTTGTGTGGCTTTTTGGGTCTCAACGTGACCATAAATCAGTGTGTGTCTGTCAGCGCAGTCCAGCATGTGCCCGTTCTGTCATCATCACTTAGAGATTTACAGAACTTTGTGGTTTGTCTGTTTGAAATTCTCAAGAGCGGAAGAGAAGCTCAGGGGCAGGATCAAAAGAAATGTTTACAGCAGAAAATGGGAACGGGGAACCTAAAGACTGACTGCACTGAGACAAAGAGAAGTCTTGGGTGGAAGTTGCATATTATAACAATATAGAAACAGCATGGACATCTGGGAACTTAACTCGATGTTCTAATGTGCTGAGTTATCAGATGATGCCAGATTTGCCAGGTGAGCTAGACTAGACCTTATACCTTGGTTTCTTCACTATCTTGTCCATTCATGGATGGAGAGATGCCAATCTGGACTTTTTATTTGGAGCTGGAAGTGTCCATCCCTACAATAGTGCATGCTTATCTTGTTTTGTATTGTTTGTTGACCATACACTGGGAGGTTGGTTCCAGGATGAAACAATTGAAACTTTTCTAGCAGTGGGCAAGATGGAGATGATCCAGTTGATCATCCTTCAATCAGATCACTTGGAGGGTCATGGAGAGAAGTCAACAACAGACCTTTCTTGACCAGACATGATTTCCTGCTGAACAAGCACCAAATAGACCGGTCAAGGAGGCCACCAATAAGGGTCCTGCTGAGCCTGCAGACATTATCAAGTTTAATGTGCCAGTTGTAGACAAGGCATTCCATGCATTCTTGGTTAAAGAGTTACCATATGTTCTTTGGCATTATGTCCCGATCGAATGGTTACTAAATGACTGAATTCACTCTTTCCATTTATACATATTCTTAATTCTGTGCATTGCAATGGTCTTTCCGATGGTGCGACTGGCTTCCCTATGTCGTTCTGAAGAATTGGATGTGAGACCATGTCCATATAGACTTTGCAGGCATTTAGAGTAATCAGGTTGCTCTGAGAACCCAATAAACATGGACTCCTCAACCAACAACGAGTCAAGGCTTGATAAAGGGCAGGAGCCTGAAACATTGCCTGGTTTTTGACACAAATAAACACTTTTCAACTCATATCAGAGTGCTGCAGCATGAATTGTTTGGTCCTCGAATTTCCAGTTTCTAAAATTGAACACAATTTACATTTAGAAAGGAATAGGCGATGGGAAAATGAGTCACTCCCAGCTCCACATCTGTATTTAGAGAGGCTGCACAGTTCTTAAGACCTTAATACTCCTCAAAAATCGGAAAGCAGCCCATGCTCCAGGCCAGAGGATCAAGGCCTAACACTTTTCT
Source organism: Xenopus laevis (assembly GCF_017654675.1). Lineage (NCBI taxonomy): Eukaryota > Metazoa > Chordata > Amphibia > Anura > Pipidae > Xenopus > Xenopus laevis. The sequence continues at coordinate 149,105,222 of NC_054375.1, forward strand.
GGCGTTTACGCTCTTAATCACAGGCACCATCTCTATGATTAAGGACGTAAGAGCCGTAATACGTTAGGCCTTCATCCTCTTGTGTGTTTTTAATGTGGAAGCAATTAAGACTGTTATTTCACTTTAACTGCAGTATGTGCTGCTGTCCAAACGTTGAGGAGGACGAGTTTCATTCAGAAAGCCGAGTACCCCAAAATGTAACACAGTGCTGGGTTTTGTAATCAGTATATTTGCTATAAAGGGGACAAGCTGTATATACCTAGCCTGAAAGACCGATATGACAATCTTAATGGGCACCATGTTGGTTGCTAAATGAATATGAAAAGATTCACCGGACACATCGCCAACATTATTTCTGATGATGTCCATGCAGTTCCCTCGGCTGAGACTAAGGGGGTTATTTATCAAAGTCTGATTTTATAATTAACATTTTCTGCTCCAAAAAATCTGATCAAATCTGCTCGGTTTTTTTATGCTTATTTATTATTACATTTTCCCGAAAAATTTGCTTTGCGGGAAACAAAAATATATCAGATTTTCGTGATTTTTTTGGGATTTCTCACTTGAAAACTCTGATTTCTTATGCTTTTTTTTGACCGAAAACTTCGGGGTATTGCACAAAACCCAGCGAACATCAAAAAATCATTGGGACTTCTCCCATTGACTTATATGCAACCTCGACAGGTCTGAGATGCAGGATTTTCTGATTTGGACTTTTCCATCCTCGGGGTTTAAGTAAATTCCGAAAAATTATGATTTTTTTAAAAAAGTCCAATTTTATAAAGAAAAATTTTTTTCAGGATTTTTTTCATTCAGAGTTTAGTAAATAACCCTAGTCTAAAGCTCAGTGAGGTTGGGCACAGAGGGACCTCAGATAAACGACTTGCTTTTCCTCATGTTTTCAATTCCTGATGGATTCCTGTGCTTGTTTCTGTGCGCAGATACATGCAAGCATCAGACAATTGCTTAGCAAGCTTCTCCAAAGTGGTCAACCAAATAGCTTGACAAAATAAATCTCACACTTGCACTGTTTATTTCCAGGAAATGATTTTTATTTCACATACACATAATAATAGCCATCCAATAGGGAGGTGTAGGGTAAAAGGGTAAGGGAGGGGCGGATGCAATCTGGGTACAAGGGCGATTAAAAAAACATATAAAAAAATTAAAACATAATATTTCAAGCAGGGGAAATTACACATAGAGTAGGGAGGCAAAGGGGGAGGAGTCAGAAAAAGTTCTAGAAAACGGCATTGATGGAAAGGAGAAGAATACGCAGGAGAAAGCACAAGGAAGGGGGAAGGATAGAAATGGGAGAGATTTGTAGACAAGAATGAGCGTGTGTCTGAGCTGAGATGATCTGGGTGAAGTGTATAAAAGAAGGAGTGAAGGCAGTAAGGCAAGAGGTTTGGTGATATTGACTAGAGAAGAACAGGGAAGGGGCAGCAAAAGACAAAGGCTCAGAAGAGATGGGGATATATAGTAGACTGAGCTAGAGGTGAGTAATAAGGATATAGGGAGAGTGAACTAGGAAGAGAGAGGGAGGGGAGCTATACTGACAAAAAGCATTCCATTTACACATTCTGTAGAACAACAAGCGGTGGATCATACACAGTGGTAATATTGTGTAAAAAGAGGGGTGAGAGGGCTGGAGGAGGTTCAAATACCGAATGAGGACGAGAGGAGGAATTTGCATTCTGGATATGCAAAGTAATGATATATTTATATATATATTTAAATATATATATGCTGCCTTTCTCAAGAGCTGAAAGAAACTTGCGCCTTCTGGAGGAACCAGAAAGCAGACGCCGGCCTTTGTAGCGGGAGTGACTCCATTCTGCTCCACCCCCACCCAATAATCACCTGACTAATGCGGTCAACCGACTCTGAAGCTTAAGCTGAATTGTTTGGAATACAAATTCTTATTCTAGACGTAATAATGAGAACTACTAAAGGTGTGACCCAAAGAAAGAACTCGGCTCTTTGATGCTAATTTCAATTCCTCAAAATCCCAACATTATTATTTATAATCGGCTTAAAGAATGATTACGGCTTATTGCGGTTTTATTCTGGAACATAAAATCCCACAGTTCTTCCTAAATCCCAGCTCCTCCAAACTGAACCACTAGAGTTTTAGTATGATAAAAGGCACTGAGCAGGCTGGTATAGAATTTGATCACAACACCCTCTTGCTGGGAGAATTATGGGAAAACTGACAATTTAAGCAAGGCCTTCATCTAAATTAATTAATTGCCCCTGTTGCCTCCAGCACCGGCTAAATACGCTGGATAAGTCATTTACCCCCACAAAAAACATTTAAGGGGAACCGTAAACTCAATCAATGTCAACGCAAGGTTTAATGGCCAAAGTGGTTCATTATAGACGACACTTACAAAGGTCCAAAGTCGGCTTTCTGCTTCCTCCATTGACACCACCCCACACACACAAACCCTAAAAAGTCCTATAAAATGTGGGAGGACTCCATTTAAAAACAAAAAAAGTGCATTTATGCTTTAAAGTTGGTTTCCAGACAAATGGCATTAAAGTAAAAAGCAAAGCACCATTAGGAGTTATCTGTTTCAGGTGGGCAATGTTAGACCCCGATATCTTCTATCCACTCATTTACAGAATCTGTCAATCAGCAGCAGAATGTGAAATTCTTCCAGCAGTTCCCAATAATCAGGTGCAAATACATATAAGCCCCATACAATAAAACAAAATACCCATTTTTTTTCCTATATGTGCAGAAGAGCCCAAGAAAATCAAAGATGGCTGCAATATTTACATTTGTTGAATAGACGGGAAGAATACAAAGGAGAGATTGAAGGACGAGGGTTTTATTCTAGATTTGCTCCTCTATAAATCAATACAGGATATTAATCCAGATTTATTTTCCTTGGTACAGGTATGGGACCTGTTATTCAGAATGTTTGGGAACTGGGGTTTTCCGGATAACGGACCTTTTTAATTTGGATCTTCGTACCTTAAGTCCACTAGAAAATCATGTAGACATGAAATAAACCCAATAGGCTGTTTTGTTCCAATAAGGGTAAGGGCACACACTGTTATTCGGGAGATGAGTCGACAAATAGCTTCTTCTTCGGGCGACTGATCCCCCCGAACTGCCTTCCCACCGGCTAGAATGTAAATCGCCGGCGGGGTGGCACGCTTGAGAGCTTCGTTTCCGAAGGTGCCTCACAAGGAAACTTCGGGCGACTTCGGAAAGCCGAAGCGATCCGACTGCCATCCCGCCGGCAATTTATATTCTAGCCCGCGGGAAGGCAATTTGTGGAGATTTGTCGCCTGAAGAAGAAGCGATTTGTCACTGGGCAACTCCCAAAATAGCCACGTGTGCCCTGGCCCTAAGGATTTATTATATCTTAGTTGGGATCAAGAAAAAGATATTGTTTTATTACAGAGAAAAACAAAATCATTTTTAAAAATTTGGATTATATGAATAAAATGGAGTCTATGGGAGACGACCTTCCGTAATTCTGAGATTTCTGGATAACGGATCCTAAACCTGTAGTAGCTTTACCACTTTGCATGTGTGTTTATATAATACGTCGATCCATACAATGGAATTTTAAATTTCAAACAATTTAGCAATTTTTTGACCATTTGTAAACTTAAATTTTCTTCCCTCTCTGCTTAATTTTTTTATCAGCCAGTATGAAATTCTGGAAATGTAATGCACCAGCCCAAATAAAGCAACTAAACCTACTTTAGACTTATCATTAAAAAAAAAAAAACATTATAATTTTCAAGATATAAAGTAATTATGAAATATACCATTTTATTTTAACTCTGGAGACATTTCCATATTCTGCTCTTCTGATTTCTTTTAGCTTTTTTTTTTTTAATCTTAAAGCTAAAAAACAATTTCATTTCAGTTTCAAATTGAAAAAAAAGAATTCAACTATCGTTATGCAATGTGGATTTTAGAAAATGATGTAATCACGCTGCTTTAAAAATAGACATTTTTGTCCAAATAGTGCAATGGAAGAAAAAATGCTGGCATTTAAGGAATTCCTACCATTTTTATACAATATGGATTTTTAAAAATGTCGTTATGTTGTTTTAAAAATAGAAAAAAAAAGAAAAATAGTGCAATGGGTGAAAAAATGCTGGAATTTGAGAAAAGTCTATTTTTAATGGGGTTTTTAAAAAAAAAAAAAAAAAAATGCTGTAATTAAGCTGTTTTAAAAATACAAAATAACATTTTAATTTTTGTCCAAGTTTGTAAAAAAGACTACTGCGATGGGAGAAAAATGCTAGAATTTGAGGAAATTCTATAAATTTTATAAAATATGGATTTAAATTGGGATGCACTGAATCCAGGATTCGGCCTTTTTCAGCAGAATTTGGATTCGGCCGAATCCTTGTGTCTGACCAAAACAAATTTGAATTTGTATATGCAAATTAGGGGGAAGGGAAATAATGTGACAGTCACAAAACAAGGAAGTAAAAAACATTTTCCCCGACTTTTTCTTTTCCTGCTCCTAATTTGCATATGCAAATTAGAATTCATCTGAATCTTTCCAAAATAGTGAATTTGGTACATCCCTAGAGTTAAAAAAGAAAAAAAAAAAACCAACAAATAACATTTTCATTTTTTTTTTCTTCAAATTATTTGTGGTCCAATAGTTTGAGAGAAAAAATGTTGATTATACAATAGGGATTTTATAAAATGCAGTAATTATGTTTCTTTATGAGGAAAAAAACCAATATTTTCCCGTTTTTTCCAGATTATTTCTTTACAAAAAAATAGTGCAATGGGAGAAAAAATGCTGGAATTCGGGGAAATGTTACTATTTGGATTAAAAACTATTTTCTAATTACACTTCTTTTCGTGTAATTTATTTTTGCAAATTATTCGTTTAAAAAAAGTAATAGTGCAATGGGAGAAAAACATGCGGGGGAAAAAAAAGAAAAATCGTATTTAGTGCAAGAAAATAAGTTTTAAAACAAAAGTCTTAATGTCTGATGGCAGACAGCTCCCCAAGTTTTTTAGAGTCCACTGGGCGATACGGACTTTACATTTTTAAAAAGAAAGCAATTTTTTTTGTGCCAGTTTTACAAGAAAATAACAATGTATTTTCGCTCATTTAAATATTAACCTTAAGAAGAAAAAAAAAAACATTCTACGCTAATTTTAATCATTGCACTTAAGTGTTTAAAGTTCTATCCTTGTCCCTCGTTTTTTTTTTAGGCCCAGGCGAAGATGATGCATATTTATTAACTCAGCTGTAAAGAAAGGGGGGGGGGAAATCATCGATAGGATTATTTTCTATTTCTGTTTTTTTGCTTTACTGAAAGGAAAGTGGAGGTTGAGAGAACAAACAGAACAAGCTGTATAAATGCTATTGGGAAAAGGCTTATATTCCGGTGGATTCCAATCATTTGGAAACAGTGGTCACAAATTAATTCGACTTTTTAGGAAATGTAGTATTTTTGTCTTTCAACCTGTCTCCCTGACCTGGGAGGGAAGCCCTGCCCTTACCTAACTGTGTCACCCAATAGAGACCAATGTCCCACAGCTCAATCTTTTCTCCTTGGGGGGAAAGAGTGCGAATGAGAAAGGGAACAAACACTGACAATACATGATAGTCTGGCAGAGGCGAGGGAAGGGTGAAACATGAGTGGTTTAAACCTTCACTATGAGAGGGGTGCTAGGCAGCGCAGACATGAAAAAGTTCGCCCCAGTAAGGGAGTTTCCATCCCACACACTCCGTGAGCGTTTTGCTGGTCGGTTCTTGTTCTGGGGGGAAGTTGTTGTCCTGTTGTCACGCGGGGGGCGGAGAGATGGGGGGATCGGTGTGTAAAGGGTGGGCTTCTGTGTCACGAAATGTTGTTCCTTCAGCTCGCAAATTCGCAGCTTGGCGGTAATATCAAAGGAACCAGGACTAAAGAAAAGACAAAGGGATAACAAGAAGGAAGAGATAAGGGGTGCAAAGGAAATGTGATGGGGTAGGGAAGAGAGTGAAATATTGGAGTTAGTGTAAATATTGCACAGGAAAAACATTTATACAAATGATCACAACAGTTTTATCAATTTACTTTTATATAGAAAGCAAGCTCCTATGTCTATAGGCCGATATAACAGTAACACAACTCCTGAGTGCCTTATTGTCCTGTAACTCCTTATTCCACTAACCCCTCCCCTGAGCCCCTTATTATCCCTGTAACTCCTTATTCCACTAACCCCTCCCCTGAGCCCCTTATTGTCCCTGTAACTCCTTATTCCACTAACCCCTCCCCTGAGCCCCTTATTGTCCCTGTAACTCCTTATTCCACTAACCCCTCCCCTGAGCCCCTTATTGTCCCTGTAACTCCTTATTCCACTAACCCCTCCCCTGAGCCCCTTATTGTCCCTGTAACTCCTTATTCCACTAACCCCTCCCCTGAGCCCCTTATTATCCCTGTAACTCCTTATTCCACTAACCCCTCCCCTGATCCCCTTATTGTCCTGTAACTCCTTATTCCACTAACCCCTCCCCTGAGTCCCTTATTGTCCCTGTAAATCCTTATTCCACTAACTCCTCCCCTGAGCCCCTTATTGTCCCTGTAACTCCTTATTCCACTAACCCCTCCCCTGAGCCCCTTATTGTCCCTGTAACTCCTTATTCCACTAACCCCTCCCCTGAGCCCCTTATTGTCCCTGTAACTCCTTATTCCACTGACCCCTCCCCTGAGCTCCTATTGTCCCTGTAACTCCTTATTCCACTAACCCCTCCCCTGAGCCCCTTATTGTCCCTGTAACTCCTTATTCCACTAACCCCACCCCTGAGCCCCTTATTGTCCCTGTAACTCCTTATTCCACTAACTCCTCCCCTGAGCCCCTTATTGTCCCTGTAACTCCTTATTCCACTAACCCCTCCCCTGAGCCCCTTATTATCCCTGTAACTCCTTATTCCACTAACCCCTCCCCTGATCCCCTTATTGTCCTGTAACTCCTTATTCCACTAACCCCTCCCCTGAGTCCCTTATTGTCCCTGTAAATCCTTATTCCACTAACTCTTCCCCTGAGCCCCTTATTGTCCCTGTAACTCCTTATTCCACTAACCCCTCCCCGGAGCCCCTTATTGTCCCTGTAACTCCTTATTCCACTAACCCCTCCCCTGAGCCCCTTATTGTCCCTGTAACTCCTTATTCCACTAACCCCTCCCCTGAGCCCCTTATTGTCCCTGTAACTCCTTATTCCACTAACCCCTCCCCTGAGCCCCTTATTATCCCTGTAACTCCTTATTCCACTAACCCCTCCCCTGATCCCCTTATTGTCCTGTAACTCCTTATTCCACTAACCCCTCCCCTGAGTCCCTTATTGTCCCTGTAAATTCTTATTCCACTAACTCCTCCCCTGAGCCCCTTATTGTCCCTGTAACTCCTTATTCCACTAACCCCTCCCCTGAGCCCCTTATGTCCCTGTAACTCCTTATTCCACTAACCCCTCCCCTGAGCCCCTTATTGTCCCTGTAACTCCTTATTCCACTGACCCCTCCCCTGAGCTCCTTATTGTCCCTGTAACTCCTTATTCCACTAACCCCTCCCCTGAGCCCCTTATTGTCCCTGTAACTCCTTATTCCACTAACCCCACCCCTGAGCCCCTTATTGTCCCTGTAACTCCTTATTCCACTAACTCCTCCCCTGAGCCCCTTATTGTCCCTGTAACTCCTTATTCCACTAACCCCTCCCCTGAGCCCTTATTATCCCTGTAACTCCTTATTCCACTAACCCCTCCCCTGATCCCCTTATTGTCCTGTAACTCCTTATTCCACTAACCCCTCCCCTGAGTCCCTTATTGTCCCTGTAAATCCTTATTCCACTAACTCTTCCCCTGAGCCCCTTATTGTCCCTGTAACTCCTTATTCCACTAACCCCTCCCCGGAGCCCCTTATTGTCCCTGTAACTCCTTATTCCACTAACCCCTCCCCTGAGCCCCTTATTGTCCCTGTAACTCCTTATTCCACTGACCCCTCCCCTGAGCTCCTTATTGTCCCTGTAACTCCTTATTCCACTAACCCCTCCCCTGAGCCCCTTATTGTCCCTGTAACTCCTTATTCCACTAACCCCACCCCTGAGCCCCTTATTGTCCCTGTAACTCCTTATTCCACTAACTCCTCCCCTGAGCCCCTTATTGTCCCTGTAACTCCTTATTCCACTGACCCCTCCCCTGAGCTCCTTATTGTCCCTGTAACTCCTTATTCCACTAACCCCTCCCCTGAGCCCCTTATTGTACCTGTAACTCCTTATTCCACTAACCCCACCCCTGAGCCCCTTATTGTCCCTGTAACTCCTTATTCCACTAACCCCTCCCCTGAGCCCCTTATTGTCCCTGTAACTCCTTATTCCACTAACCCCTCCCCTGAGCCCCATATTGTCCCTGTAACTCCTTATTCCACTAACCCCTCCCCTGAGCCCCTTATTGTCCCTGTAACTCCTTATTCCACTAACCCCTCCCCTGAGCCCCTTATTGTCCCTGTAACTCCTTATTCCACTAACCCCTCCCCTGAGCTCCTTATTGTCCCTGTAACTCCTTATTCCACTAACCCCTCCCCTGAGCCCCTTATTGTCCCTGTAACTCCTTATTCCACTAACCCCACCCCTGAGCCCCTTATTGTCCTTGTAACTCCTTATTCCACTAACCCCTGCCCTGAGCCCCTTATTGTCCCTGTAACTCCTTATTCCACTAACCCCTCCCCTGAGCCCCTTATTGTCCCTGTAACTCCTTATTCCACTAACCCCTCCCCTGAGCCCCTTATTGTCCCTGTAACTCCTTATTCCACTAACCCCTCCCCTGAGCCCCTTATTGTCCCTGTAACTCCTTATTCCACTAACCCCTCCCCTGAGCTCCTTATTGTCCCTGTAACTCCTTATTCCACTAACCCCTCCCCTGAGCCCCTTATTGTCCCTGTAACTCCTTATTCCACTAACCCCTCCCCTGAGCTCCTTATTGTCCCTGTAACTCCTTATTCCACTAACCCCTCCCCTGAGCCCCTTATTGTCCCTGTAACTCCTTATTCCACTAACCCCTCCCCTGAGACCCTTATTGTCCCTGTAACTCCTTATTCCACTAACCCCTCCCCTGAGCCCCTTATTGTCCCTGTAACTCCTTATTCCACTAACCCCTCCCCTGAGCCCCTTATTGTCCCTGTAACTCCTTATTCCACTAACCCCTCCCCTGAGCTCCTTATTGTCCCTGTAACTCCTTATTCCACTAACCCCTCCCCTGAGCCCCTTATTGTCCCTGTAACTCCTTATTCCACTAACCCCTCCCCTGAGACCCTTATTGTCCCTGTAACTCCTTATTCCACTAACCCCTCCCCTGAGCCCCTTATTGTCCCTGTAACTCCTTATTCCACTAACCCCTCCCCTGAGCCCCTTATTGTCCCTGTAACTCCTTATTCCACTAACCCCTCCCCTGAGCACCTAGTTGTAACTGTAAAACCTTGAGACTGTGAATGCCTTTTTGTCTTTTAATGCCTTATCATCAAAATCATTAATGATTGTTTTGAACCTTTTAATTGTCCTTTCTTAAAACACTGAAAATAAGGAATACTCATTTGATGCATTTTGCTGCAAAAAACATTTCTAGCAGCAGGGGTCAGTGTCCTGCAGATTTACAGCAAATTAAATGATTTTCTCAATACTATCAAGAATACTATCACAAGAGAAAAGATCATTGTTTTGTAGCTTTTTAGTACAATACACTGCACACAGTATCTGTATCACCCTGCTCTCTCCTGTCTGTGTCTCTGTATCACCCTGTAATCGGTGTCTAATCTAAGGCTCTAACTAACATTTAGACATTTTCACACAGAGACTTGCCCCAATACTGAACTCTGCACACAGCGTTTGCAGTAGTAAATGAACCCTCACATACATACATTACAACAGCGGAAATTTGAAGAAAGAAAAAGCCGGAAGAGGATCGCTCCGTGGTGCTCGCAGGGTTATCAGGTAAGTCAATACATCCACTTGGGGGTGCCTAACATTTGGCACCCCCAAGTGCTAAACGACTTTCCTTCTCCTTTAAGTCTACTAAAAATCATTAAAACACAATAGGATTGTTTTGTCTCCAATAAGAATTAAAGGGATGTTCACCTTTGAGTAAACTGTTAATATGATGTAGAGAGGGATATTCTGAGACAATTTGTAATTGGTTTTCATTTTTTATTATTTGTGGTTTTTGAATTATTTAGCTTTTTATTCAGCAGCTCTCCAGTTTGCAGTTTTGTCAGTCTAATTGCTAGGCGCCAAATTCCCCTAGCAACCATGCATTGATTTGAATAAGAGACTGGAATATGAATAGGAGAGGCCTGAATTAAAAAATGAGTAACGAAAAGTAGCAATAACAATATATTTGTAGTCTTACAGAGCATTTAGATGGGTCAGTGAGCCCTGTTTGAAAGTTGGAAAGAGGGATATAATTAAAAAAATGTAAAAAGAAATAATGAAGACCCATTGAACAATTGTTTAGAAATGGCTGTTCTGTAACATACTAAAAGTTAACTTAAAGGTGAACCACCCCTTTAATTATATCTTGGTTGGGATCAAGTACAAGCTCCTGTTTTATTACAGAGAAAAGGAGAGTCCTTTTTAAAAGCTTAAAGGGATCTTATCAGCGGAAAACATGTTTTTTTTATATTCAATTTTGAAATCTGACATGGGGCTAGACATTTTGTCAATTTCCCAGCTGCCCCTGGTCATGTGACTTGTGCCTGCACTTTAGGAGAGAAATGCTTTCTGGCAGGCTGCTGTTTTTCCTTCTCAATGTAACTGAATGTGTCTCAGTGGGACATGGGTTTTTACTATTGAGTGTTTTTCTTAGATCTACCAGGCAGCTGTTATCTTGTGTTAGGGAGCTGCTATCTGGTTACCTTCCCATTGTTCTTTTGTTTGGCTGCAGGGGGGAAAGGGAGGGGGGGTGATATCACTCCAACTTGCAGTACAGCAGTAAAGAGTGACTAAAGTTTATCAGAGCACAAGTCACATGACTTGGGGCCGCTGGGAAATTGACAATATGTCTAGCCCCATGTCAAATTTCAAAATTGAATATAAAAATCTGTTTGCTCTTTTGAGAAATGGATTTCAGTGCAGAATTCTGCTGGAGCAGCACTATTAACTGATTCATTTTGAAAATTTTTTTTTTCCCATGACAGTATCCCTTTAAGCTATTTGATTAAAATGGAGCCTATGGGACCTAACCTTCCCATAATATGGAGCTTTCCGGCTAATGGGTTTCCACATAACGGATCCCATACCTGTATAATAAAAATGCTAATTGTATATGTACATCTGAAAGTAACAGAGTGGAAAATGGTTTCCTTCTCATCATAAAAATGTTCTATTATCTGAATAACTCCCGCACTGCTTACATTGACACCGCAGCAGCCTACAGAGACCATTAAATAAAAAAAAGCATAAACTTAAAGGGGTTCTGTTGTGATTTTTATGGTGTCGTTTTTATTTCTAAATTACACTATTTAAAGTACAAATAATTAACTGTACCATATAAAATTTCACTCCAGAACCAGCAAGTGTATTTAGTTGTAATATTGGTGTGTAGGTGCATCTCAGGTCATTTTGCCTGGTCATGTGCTTTCAGAAAGAGCCAGTGCTGCACTATGGAACTGCTTTCTGGCAGGCTGTTGTTTCTCCTACTCAATGTAACTGAAGGAGTCGCAGTGGGACCTGGATTTTTACTATTGAGTGCTGTTCTTATATCTACCAGGCAGTTGTTATCTTGTGTTAGGGAGCTGCTATCTGGTTACCTTCCCGTTGTTTTGTTGTTAGGCTGCTGGGGGGGGGAAAGAAATTATATCTCTCCAACTTGCAGTATAGCAGTAAAGAGTGACTGAAGTTTATCAGAGCACAAGTCACATGACTGGGGGCTCCTGGGAAACTGACAATATATCTAGCCCCATGTCACCTTTCAAAATGAAATATAAATAAATCTGTTTGCTCTTCTGAGAAATGAATTTCAGTGCAGAATTCTGCTGGAGCAGCACTATTAACTGATGCGTTTTGGGTAAAAAACACATTTTCCCATGACAGTATCCCTTTAAGGAAAGTTAGCTGAAGCAGGGAAAACAAAACCACTGAAACTTGCAAAGCTATAGGGCTGGTGCCAGACGGCCAAAAGTTCTCAAGTAGTAGTTGCTAGTTGCTAAAGGAACACAGCGGTGCTGCTGGTGTACAAAAGAATGGCTAACCTCACAGGTTTAAAAGAGACAGGTCCTAGGCTCCAACTATTCAAACAGTATTGAAACTGCAATACAGGTTACAGGCCTCTACTAGTGATAACACCTATATATATATATATATATATATATATATATATATATATATATATATATATATATTGATCTGCACCCGACCCTCACCCACGCACCCACCCAAACCAGCGCAACCATGCCATCATCAGTTGTATACCTATGACCTCACTCGATAATCGTTATTGAAATCAGTGTCTGTCCTTTTCTTTTGTCTATCTATTTTGATTTCTAAGACAATGAAGCAAAAGCCAGCTGATTAACAGAAATGCGAAGAAGGCTGCAAAACTGCTTGCTGCTACATTGTTTCAAGAGTCAGAACCAGAGCAGAGAGAGAGGAGACACCGCTTCCAATAGCAATTACCTTTACAAGAGGTTTTTTATCCCCTTTAACCCTCATTCCTTAATTGTGCGGCCAGTAGTTTATGTATCGGACTAGATTATTTTATGAAGGTATTTGCAAGGCATGGGAGGGGTTAATTCTGTGTTTAACTCCAAAGCAGGGGAACCGGAGTTTTTAGTTTTCCTCTTGTTGGCCCTCCCAGGGAGGGGAGAGTTGCTAGGGGGGCGTCCCCATTGTTGTGGAAGTGACATCATGTCTCGTTGTTAGGGGAGACCAGACGGGTTCATACGTGACAGCACTAAATGGGGGGCGGGAATAGTACGTTTCTGGCAAGGGAAGCCTGCAAGTGACTTGGCTTTTCATAGGGACCCCTCTGTGCTTTCAAAGCGTAGGTAGAAACTGGCATCAGCCTGAGATGCGAACGTGTAGAAAAACATGGCAGGGCCTTCCAAAAAGCCGCATTTTCATTGCCGGTTGCTGATTGGCTGGAGAAAACTTTTCTCCAATTACTACTTTACCCTTAAACTCCAAAAAAATCCACCAAACTGCTATACACAAATTCCCCAAAGAAATCAGTGCAGCTGAAAAAAAAATCTACTTCTCACTACTGACCAAGCTCAACCAGCCGCTTGACCACAGGAAGGAGAGCAGCCCACGTGGAAGCGTGGGTCCCTACATGGATAATTTGTGGGCTGGAAACAATTCCATTAAGATAAGGAGTTGGGCATTTTATATGGGGAAAAGGGAACAAAATTGGGTGCTTTGTATAAGTGGAGAAGCCCTACAGTTGAGGAGTATAAGAAGGCCAGCTACAGACACAAGACCCTCTTAAGCTTGAAACAATAAGAGATGGAGTCAGGCATGGGCAGCCCAAATATTGGCAACTTCAAAGCCAAAAAGGCAGTAGACAACTCCCATTCTCCAATAAAAAGTGGGTTCCATCTTATGTTATATGTTTTAGTGTAGGGCTGTTCAACTTAAGGTCCTAAGAGTGGTGGATCCAAGAGGTATTTAAAGGAGAACTAAACCCCCCATTGTGAAAAGACCCCATTGCCCCCCTCCCCCCTGCACAGTCCTGAATTCTTTCCCCTCTAAAAATAGCGACCGCAAATGCAAAGTGAGCACAGCGGAGCTCACGGGCGCCATCTTCTTCTTTTCAGTAACCTTCGTGAAGTGATTGGCGTATTGGCGCATGCGCAGTTGGCGGAGCTGAAAGAGACGGAAATCGTCGAAGGGGAGAAAGAATAAGCGCAGATTACCGAAGTGAAGAACATGGCGCCTGTGAGCTTTTCTGTGCTGGGGGGTTTAGTTCTCCTTTAAGGCCTTCAGCCTGTACAAAGTCTGAATAGGCCATTTAAAAGCAGCCTGCCCCTAAGAGATAACTGCCCCCATGCCCTGGAAGAAGTTGGATGGATCTCTGTTATTTAGAGACTATTATCCATTACAGCTATGGCATGTGGGCTCAGCAATTCAATGGGCAGATAATGATAGCAACCAATCAGCAATTTGCTTTGATCCATCTACTGCAGGTATAATACAGAAAGCAAATTCCTGATTGGTTGCTATGGGTCACTACCCTAAGGCAGATTTAGTACATAATTCCCATGTATTAAAAGGCAGGAGAGGTTCCCCTGGGTGCGCGGTTACGTAGGGCTGTCGTGTTGTGCGCACAATCACTCACACAACTGTCACTAGTTGACATGCACAAGTTTGTGTTGGTTACATATTCTGTCAGTGTGCACATTAATACCGCCCTATAGGCTTGTACTAGGAATTCCCAGAAGCTTTGTCCCAGGGCTAAAGGGGACTGTTTGTTTGCTTAGGGCACAGCGAGATAGAACCTCTCCCACCCTCCTACACACACAGCTAAATCTGAGCCCCCCTCCTGACTGTCTGTCCTCTGTGCCGAGTGCCTAGCCGGGGTGAAACGGGGATAAGGAGGAAGGGAGACGTAGAGTGTGAGCTCATGTTACACTCACGCCCCTAATGCTGTTCTATAGCCAGCAGTCAGCCCCAATCTAAAGGGGGAAACAATTATGTAATTCAGGAATGCACAACCTGCAGCCCCCCAGGCATTGTAACACAACAGCTTCCAGCATTTCCCTGACAGCCGAGACAGCCGAAGGGCCACAGGTCAGGCACAGCTGTCCGGTATGTACTAAAAACATCTAACAATTTTTCACACTTTTGTGCTTTTTAGAACATTTTTCCCTCTTGGGGCCTCTGTGAATGTCGAGGGGCCCAGCGCCAGTGAATTTTTTAACCTGAAAACGAGCCCTGCGTGACTACAGTAGTGGAAAGAAGGGGGCCAAGATATTACGGCTAGGGCCGAGGATCCTCTGGGGGGTGCAGTTATGATACCACTGCTAACTTCATATTACTATTGCATTGTTTCTGTTCTGTAAAAGGTAAGAAAACCCCACAGAAATGAATGTTCACAAAGAGTGATGCTGAAGGTATACTATAGGACCCAGAAAAAGTAAATTATAGGACCCAGAAAACGTCAACAGATTGCCCTTTTTGACAAACACTGAAAATGCTCATCAGGGATCCACTGGTCTCTCTTCACACTTGGGCCCTCCAAGCAGCAGCAGAGGCCAATATTACCCTACTGTTATGCCCCTGACAAGGGTTATAGTTTGCTTCATTGCTTGCAGCTAAAACCCTGTCAACTTTGGGCCAGTACAGGTGGTTTGTGTGTATTGTGGCATCAATCAGTGCTCTGGACACATGCCCCATTTTGTCACCAGTAGGGGTAAATCCAAAAGTACAGAAGTGTGAGGGAGCTGCCTATACTGAATTTCCAAGATAAAGATCTTAAATCTGCTTATGCCTCATCCACATACCAAGAAGGGACAAAAGCAAATTACATTTTTGTCTCAATCTGATTTTAGCCACAATCTGAAGGCAGGACCATGCATCAAAATAGCCTCCCTTCAAGGTGCTCTTGTTGGGATGTAAAGTAAAAGTTTGCCCCACAGTTTGTGTTAGGGCAGAGACACATGGGGGGGTTCTCATGAGGAAACTTCGGGCAACTTAGGAAAAGGAAGCACTCTGAGTGCCATCCCGCTGGTGATTTACATTCTAGCTGGCGGGAAGGCAGGGGAGGCAGTTCAGAGAGATTAGTCGCCACGAAGAAGAGATTTGACGCCGGGCGACTAATCTCCTTGAAACGCAGTGTGTGTCTCTGCCCTTAGAATACTGCTGGATGAGAAGAGCAATGAGTGGCCACAGCAAACAGCAAGAGCAGGAAAAGCCTAGCGTGCAGCCATTATTACTATATCAATGAGCGTGGGCAGCATTAGCTGGCGCAGGGCCAGCAGCAGGAGAAAGGCCGGAGAGGGACATAAGGGGAGGCAGAGGAAGGCAGCAAGTCTTGTGAAAAGGGCAAAAAAGCTGTTTTGTCCCCTCAGACGACTGCCAAGTTGGTCAAGAAAGGCTGAATTGGCGGCCAGTGTATGTGCACCTCAATTTTATATAAATATGGGGGTCAAGAGACTCTCTTTCTTACATGCCCATCAGCTAAGAGGAAGCTCCACAGTAAGAGGCAGTGTCACTTCACACAGAACCATTTACTACTGATGATGCTTCTATAGCAGGCAAATGTAATATACTTATGTGCCTAACAAGCTTTAACTGCATTTCACTGGAAATGTACACGTTAACTTAGGGCATTTTTATGTTCAAACTGCTCTCGTTAAAAGTGGGGAAATTCCAGCACCTCCATAAAAATTCCTCTCTGATGTCACTTCCTGTGAAAGTACTGTTTTCTGCCAAACATTTCCTGTTTTCAGCTTATCAAAAGCAACCTGCGTCCTTCTCTGCTTTTCACTACGAAATGCAGGCGACTGTTAAGTGAGCGATGCGTTATCAGTGCTGAGAGATATTTTATTAGCCCTGCAATCTCCCGTGCGTAGCTTTTTCCTTCCCTTTTCTGGTGCCCCCTATACGCTTGCAATGGAATCACCCAACAGCACTGGCACAAGGCCTTGTCAAGTGATGTCAATTGAAATCTATGGGGGTGGCCTTAGTTCCTTTAGTGCTGTGGTACTCAGCGTTTTTACCTCAGGATTCTCCCTTGTGTAAGCCATATGTATGAATCTCCCTCTCAGGCTAATATATATCATAAGAATAGGAGAGGCATTGTGCTTCCTTTTCTAAGTAGAAAAGAAACCCTATAGTTGTCATGAGTTTGTGGTAAATCTCAACCACTCAGAATTGATGTCTGTGCATTCACTTATCACTGCACTTAGTTTCTCTGAGTTGTTCCCAGTCTTGTGGGTCCTCCTAGTCTCCAGCTCTCTATTCCTGCCTCCCTGCCCCTGTCTTTTCTTCCCCTTCAACCAAAATATACCTCTGGCTTTGTAAACCGTACCTAGGCCTCCCTAATGGCAATGGGGGCAGTACACAATCTGTTGCAGCTCTTTATTTCACAAAGGCAGCACATTTAAAGGGGTTATTTGCTTTTTAAAGGAGAAGGAAAGGTTAGAACTAAGTAAGCCTTATCAGAAAGGTCTATATAAATACACTAGTAACCCCTGAAAGTAATGTTGCTCTGAGTCCTCTGTCAAAAGAAACACAGCATTTCTTTCCTTCTATTGTGTACTCATGGGCTTCTGTATCAGACTTCCTATTTTCAGCTTAAACCTCCAGGGCTAGGGCTTGAGCATGCTCAGTTTGCTCCTCTTCCTCCCCCTTCTCTGCTGTAATCTGAGCCCAGAGCTATAAGTGAGCAGGGAAAGACTCAGGCAGGAAATGATGTCACACCAAGCTAATATGGAAGCCGCTATTCTAAACAAACAGAGAGCTTCTAGAGATTTTTACTGAGGAATGGTAAAGCATTCTACATAAATAAATATAGCATTCTAGCTTGCACTATTGCAGCAAATCTATTGGCAATAAAATGCCACTGCAGCTTTTCTTCTCCTTTAAATTAACTTTTAGTAAGACGTAGACAATTATGAGACGATTTTCAGTTGGTCTTAATTTTAAAGCATGTTTGGTTTCCGAATTATTTGGCTTTTTGTTCTGCAGCTCTCCAGTTTGGAATGTCAGCAGTGATCTGGTTGCTAGGGTCCAATGTACTCTAGCAACGAGGCAGTGGTATTAATGAGAGACTGGAATATGAACAGGAGAGGTCCTGAATAGAAGTAATAAAATGAACAATAAGACTAAAACTGTAGCCTCACAGAGCAAAAGCGGCTGCCGGGGTGAATAATTAAAAAAAATATAAAAAATGAAGAGTCGCTAAGAACTGCCCATTTTGTAAAATATTTAAAGGGGTAGTTCATCTTTGAGGTAGCCTTTAATATGCTATAGAATGTTCAATTCCTAGCAATTGGTCTGAATTGTTTATACTTTACATTTTCTTGCCTTGGCCTTTTCATACCATCATATTAAAAACAAATGCTTTTGCTACACATTTATTGTTATTGCTATGGTTATGGCTACTTATATTTCTATTCAGGCCTCTCCTATTCATATGCCAATCTCCATTTAAATCAATGCATGGTTGCTAGGGTAATTTGGACCCTAGCAAGCAGACTGCTGAAACAGAAAACTGGAGAGCTGCTGAATAAATAGCTCAAAATACCACAAATAATAAATAATGAAAACCAATTGCAAATTGTCTCACATTACAACTCTCTAAATTATACTAAAAGTGATTTACCTCCTTAAAGGGATGGTTCGCCTTTAAGTTTAGTTTTTATATGACAGTGACCACCTCAGGCACCTAAAGTATCATTGAGCACCACAAGCTAAAGCTGCCCACACATGGGCCAATAAACAACGCTAGCTCTAATTTCAGTTGGCAGCTTATTGGCCAGGATATGGGTCCTCCTATTGGCCTACCTGACCAATATTTGGCCAGAAATTGGGCAGGTTAGACTATTCCATCACATGAAAGGCAGTCATTTGTCAAGTCCCAACTCCTTTATGACCTAATTGATGGCCCAGAGGCCAAGGTATCCAAAAGTGTACAGCCAACTTAAAGGCAAAGTGCCTTTAAATGATTTAAGAAGCCAAGCTTTGCTGTGCCAATGCCCCCTATATGACTAAGTCTGATTTATATAGTAACTGACACAAATAAAAGGTGGTAGGAATAACAATGACATCTGATCATGATATAATGAGGTGCTGAGACTAGTCATGCAATGACTTCTATATGACAAACTGCAATAAGGCACTCAGGAACCTGCTATTATACATAACAGTGATAATAAGGCATCGAGAAGCTGGATAATAACACATTAAAGGGGCCAAAGTTATATGGTTTTAAGGGGAAATTAAAATGTATATTAATAAATTAAATCACATTAACAAAGGATTTACATTTTTTGCAATGTTTTGCTACTTTTTTTCTTTTTACACTGCTGTCACCTCATTAGTTACCAGAGTGGGAAATGGCAGTTGCAAATAGAAGCCCCTCAATGAAAGAAAAATCTTGGGAATTGGAGACGGCAGGATAAAATGATGAAAATAAAGCAAAACACAAACATACACAAATAAAATACACAAATAATTTATCCCTTTCCCACTGATTGACATGCTTCAACTATGGCTCCACCGGCTGCTCATGAGCTACAATTCAATTACCAATATCTTAAGGGCCCAGAATGGAACACAATAAACTATAAAACGTTTTGGTTAGTTGTTACAGGGACAATAAGGGGCTCAGGGGAGGGGTTAGTGGAATAAGGAGTTACAGGGACAATAAGGGGCTCAGGGGAGGGGTTAGTGAAATAAGGAGTTACAGGGACAATAAGGGGCTCAGGGGAGGGGTTAGTGGAATAAGGAGTTACAGGGACAATAAGGGACTCAGGGGAGGGGTTAGTGGAATAAGGAGTTACAGGGACAATAAGGGGCTCAGGGGAGGGGTTAGTGGAATAAGGAGTTACAGGGACAATAAGGGGCTCAGGGGAGGGGTTAGTGGAATAAGGAGTTACAGGGACAATAAGGGGCTCAGGGGAGGGGTTAGTGGAATAAGGAGTTACAGGGACAATAAGGGGCTCAGGGGAGGGGTTAGTGGAATAAGGAGTTACAGGGACAATAAGGGGCTCAGGGGAGGGGTTAGTGGAATAAGGAGTTACAGGGACAATAAGGGGCTCAGGGGAGGGGTTAGTGGAATAAGGAGTTACAGGGACAATAAGGGACTCAGGGGAGGGGTTAGTGGAATAAGGAGTTACAGGGACAATAAGGGGCTCAGGGGAGGGGTTAGTGGAATAAGGAGTTACAGGGACAATAAGAGGCTCAGGGGAGGGGTTAGTGGAATAAGGAGTTACAGGGACAATAAGAGGCTCAGGGGAGGGGTTAGTGGAATAAGGAGTTACAGGGACAATAAGGGGCTCAGGGGAGGGGTTAGTGGAATAAGGAGTTACAGGGACAATAAGGGGCTCAGGGGAGGGGTTAGTGGAATAAGGAGTTACAGGGACAATAAGGGGCTCAGGGGAGGGGTTAGTGGAATAAGGAGTTACAGGGACAATAAAAGGCTCAGGGGCAGGGTTAGTGGAATAGTTTATAGGCCGGATTACAGGAACAATATGGAGTTTATAGGCTGTTTTAGACAACACCAAGATGTTAGGATAATATTGGAAGAATAAGGGTTAAAGGAGCAGAAACACCAACATATACAAAAAAGAAAAGGTTTTTAAGGCTGAAAATAAGTTTATATAAATAAGCTGCTGTGTAGCTCTAGGAGCAGCCAATAAAGTTGAAATAGAGCAATAGGGCATGTGGATAATCTGTTTTTGGGTAATCTGTGGCTTTCTACAAAACTATGAAATGAAAACCCTTTTCACAAGGCATGTTAATTTGTTAGGGCTAGTTGGACAGACACAAAAAAAGAATAATGTAAATAATAATAACAATGTAAATAATAATAATAATAACAACAATAATAATAATAATGTAAATACTACTAATAAGAATAATATACATATTAATAATTAAATATTAATAATAATGTAAATAATAATAACAATGTAAATAATAATAATAATAATGCTATGGTGTAAATGGTCCTTTAGAGACATAGCAGAGCCAGGGTCATGCTTGCTGATGGGTTATTATATGTTAAGGTTGGATGCTTGTTACGGTTTAGGGAAGGCTCAGTTTTGGGTCAGCTGTTACACACATTGCAGAGGGTTGTATCATTGGACACATGACAGAATGCTGTACACAGAAGGGAGGGTGGTGTTACAGAAGAGAAAGCTGTGTTACAGAGGGCTGTGCTGCTGAATAGGGAGAGTGGTGCGTAGAGGAGAGTGCTGACTTACTTGAGACTGCTGGGGGAGGTTCAGTAAGTTGGTGTCTCGTGATCCAATTGTGACAAACCTGTTGGACCCGGCGGGGGAAGGCGCTGAGAATGCTACACAACACAGCGACACAATGACACAACGCAGTGATGCAAAGCAATGGCACAAACACAGTGATGCAAAACAATGACACAAGGACATGAGCAGCGACATGAAAAATGACACAGTGATAAGGCAACACGACAACATGGTAACACACGGTGTGACACACACAATGGGAGGCACGGCGGTGAGCGCACACACACACACACAACCAGACAACGTAACAGAGTCGGGAGAAAGGAGGAGAGAGAGAGAGAGATATAAGCGATCAAACGCAAAGCTAATACAACAGAGCTCTTACCACACAAACACACACGTATTTGAACACACACCCCAATGGTAATGTGTATCTGGTGTGCCAGAAATAAAACCTCACAGACTGAAGAACTAAATCTGAGCAATAAATATTCGGAAACTTGTCGTGTACTGTTTAAGGTGCAAGAAAGGGGAATTATGTGACCCACATTTGACAGGCTGCACTGGCCATTAATTGCACAACTCTGAGCACCGCACAACCAACAGGCACATAATATCATCTTACAACTCACTAGATACTCACACTCACATACTATGCTGAACTGACTCCCTGATCATAAAGTAGTTGAACTTCACATTGTCTTACCTCTTCTACCTATTGTATTTTGTGCCTGCATTGTAGGGGCTGACTGCTGACTCTATGTCCTATAGTTCCCTCCTGTCTGTGTCACTGTATCACCCTGCAGTGGGAGGGACAGACTCATGTCCCATAGTTCCCTCCTGTATGTGTCACTGTATCACCCTGCAGTGGGAGGGACAGACTCACGTCCCATAGTTCCCTCCTGTCTGTGTCACTGTATCACCCTGCAGTGGGAGGGACAGACTCATGTCCCATAGTTCCCTCCTGTCTGTGTCACTGTATCACCCTGCAGTGGGAGGGACAGACTCACGTCCCATAGTTCCCTCCTGTCTGTGTCACTGTATCACCCTGCAGTGGGAGGGACAGACTCACGTCCCATAGTTCCCTCCTGTCTGTGTCACTGTATCACCCTGCAGTGGGAGGGACAGACTCACGTCCCATAGTTCCCTCCTGTCTGTGTCACTGTATCACCCTGCAGTGGGAGGGACAGACTCATGTCCCATAGTTCCCTCCTGTCTGTGTCACTGTATCACCCTGCAGTGGGAGGGACAGACTCATGTCCCATAGTTCCCTCCTGTCTGTGTCACTGTATCACCCTGCAGTAGGAGGGACAGACTCACGTCCCATAGTTCCCTCCTGTCTGTGTCACTGTATCACCCTGCAGTGGGAGGGGCAGACTCATGTCCCATAGTTCCCTCCTGTCTGTGTCACTGTATCACCCTGCAGTGGGAGGAACAGACTCATGTCCCATAGTTCCCTCCTGTCTGTGTCACTGTATCACCCTGCAGTGGGAGGAACAGACTCATGTCCCATAGTTCCCTCCTGTCTGTGTCACTGTATCACCCTGCAGTGGGAGGGACAGACTCCGTGTCCCATAGCTCCTTTCTTTCGATTAATCATTTCATATGTAAATTGCATAAACATCCATATATTTTGTAACAACAGCAACATTCTCCCTTTTTAAGTGAAAATAAATACATAATACTGTGTTTTTGGGCAATGTGTGTTCTGCGGTAGCAACAAATTCATTTATGTCAAACCTCAAAATATATACTACAGCTATAAATTGTCAGCTCTTCTGGCCACATGGGGAAGTAAAATATACTGATCATATTGTTGAGTTGCCAAGTATTCAACTCTAACTCAGAAAGCATTTTTATAGAAAAAAAACAATGCTTATTTTCGAACAATATTTTAATAAAATATATTTTTTTAAAAAGCCAAATTAAGTTTGATGAATGCCGTTTATATGGCTAGAATGATGCCTGGTGCATAAAGGGAAATATCTATGAGTATTTCAGATACTATTCTGACGCTAGGGGCAGATTTATTAAGGGTTGAATAGTAAATTTGAATTTACATAGCACTTTGGTGATCTTCATATAGATAAGCACAGGCACTTTAGAGGTTTTCAGTTAATTATTGGCAGCAGTGTAAACTCTTTTAAGTGATTCTAGAATATAATGACATACGGGGTTTTACTTTTCTTTTCTCTTTTTGAATTAATAAAATATATCAAATTGGTGATTGTACCCCGCTGTGTCCTTTCTTAAAGTGATAAATTGCTGAGAATATACAACCTTTTGATAGTAAATTTGAATTCTCAAATGTTTTTCGTGTCCAAATTCACACATCCGAATTTTAATCCCCCAATTTGAATGTGAGATTTATCACACCTCGACCATGGAAACAGTTCTAATTGGAATATTTGCCACCTGCTGAGTTGATTTACAAGTCAGTGGCAGAGGTCTATTGAACCATTAGAATACGTTAATTGCCTTCCTCGATTCTAATTCGATTCGAATTTTCAGGTCGGGACTATTCAATCGAATATTAGACGTTCAATTTTTTTCTTCAATAGCCTCTCATTCCAGTTGTGAGCCTATGTTAGAGAAATTCACATAAATTCGACCTTTGATAAATCTGCCCGTTACAGTAATATTTGGCCAAGGTCTGTATAGAGGGGGAAAAAAACAACAAACTTGAATTATTTGCTCTTTTCTTCTTTATTCAATGTCTATTATTTTTTATATCACTGATCCTGCAATCATCATTCAGTTATCTCAGACTTCTATATGTGTTAAATTGTAGATTTTACCATTATTTTTAATTTCATATCCTCTGCTCTCAGTTTGGGTCATCGTGTTTTTTTTTTTGCAATCCTTAAAATAAAATTTTAAAACTATCCCACTATGTCTTTCTATATGCCCCCCAAAAGCCATTTACTCAGATCAAATAGTGAAACTGATCTACTCTCTGGTTTGTGGGACTTGTGGAGTAATGTCACTTACAGGGCGATGCTGGAGAAGACAGTCCTCCTTCTAAGACAGAGTTGTTGCTGGTGATAGGTTTTGTGTCTGGCAGGGGAAGGGGGACAGGCCGGGCCACAGGTGCAGGGGGTGGCAGCAAAAAGGAACCCGACATTTTCCCTTGGGCCCCGCTGCTGGGCTGCGGACAACATAAATAACAAAGCGAGAGTAAACGGAGCTCAGCGTGGCCCCTTGCCCGCACCGACCCTAAATGACTCCTAATGTGCCTAAAAACTACGGGAAACTGGGGTATGTGTAAAAAAAAATAAAAAATTAAATGATTAAAAATGATTACTATTAGTATTCATGGTTTCTAGAACAAAAATTGCCAAACAGATATCTTTTAACATTTTTGAATCGTTGCATTTTTGGAAAAAAAACTCAAATAAATGAACAAAAATGATCGCCATTTAAAGTATCAAAATCGAAAATGAAAAGAAACGATGATATCGGAATGAAAAACTGAAGAAGTGGTAGAAGAAAATAAAAAAACAATGAAAAAGCAGAAATAAGGAGCTTGGGGATACAAGGTGCAATGTTTTCTTTAACGTGGATTAATGGACAGAAGAGCTGACAATCTAAACCTCACAGAATATAGTATTGTAGAAAACTGACTTAAAGGAGAAGCAAAACCTAAAGTTAAAAAACCCCTACCCTCCATAGACCCCCCCTCCATCCTCCCCCCTAGCCTAGCTGCTACCCCGGGCAAATGCCCCTAAGTCTTTGCTTACCCTTCGGTGCAGATTGTGTCCAGCGGAGTTCACGGGCGCCATCTTCAACCTCTTCGGTAATATTCGGGTCTTCTCCCGGCGTTTCAGAAATTTCCGTGAGTTTCGACTCATGCCCAGTTGTCACTGAGACAGAAAATTGCACCAACTTCGCATGCGCCGGTACGGCACTTACTTCCCGAAAGATTACCGAAGAGAAGAAGTTGGCGCTGGTGAACTCCGCTGGACAGAATCTGCACCGAGGGGTAAGTAAAGACTTAGGGGTATTTGCCCGGGGTAGCAGTTAGGCTGGGGGAGAGGGAGGTCTATGTAAGGTAGGTTTTTTTACTTTAGGGTTTGCTTCTCCTTTAAGCCTATTGTTATAGGTTTATACGTTTAGAATTCATGTTGTTAAAGTGTATCCGTAATGTAATTATAAGGATATAAGGAGTGTTTTATTCTATAGAGACAGGAATCCAGTGGTGGAAAAACAAAACAGCTCTTGATCTCTTAATCCCCCCCAAATGAAACCATGGTATATTGACCACCATATCGATCAATGAGGGCGCTATCTTGATCTATATCTGGATAATGTAAACCTTCCAACACAGATATTGTGGCAACCTATATATGAACAATCTGTTCTGCCTACTACGCTGTCACAGTAACCAGGGGCATAAGTATAGAGGAAGCAGACCCTGTGGCTGCAGGAGGGCCCAGGAAGTATAGGGGGCCCCATGAGGCTCTAATTAATGAGACATTTCAACATATATTGGTAAAACAGGTCAACCTCTCGATATTTTGGGTAGGGATGCACCGAATCCTGCTGAAAAGGGCCGAACTCCGAACCGAATCCTGGATTCGGTGCATCCCTACCCAAAATATCCAGAGGTTGACCTGTTTGACCAATATACTCGGCCAAACCGAATGTGAATCCTAATTTGCAAATGCAATTAGGGGCGGGGAGGGAAATCGCGTGACTTTTTGTCACAAAACAAGTAAAAAATGTTTTCCCCTTCCCACCCCCAATTTGCATATGCAAAATAGTATTCGTTCAGTATTCAGCCAAATCTTTCACAAAGGATTCGGGGGTTCGGCCGAATCCAAAATAGTGGATTCGGTGCATCCCTAATTTTGGGGGCCCTAAAATGAATTTGCTGTGGGGCCCAGTAACATCTAGTTACTCCACTGTCAGTAACCCAAACTAGAAAAGCTAGCATTAAACTGAATTCATTAATTTACACTATATTTCTTATTTATTTATACAACGCAGACGGCCAGTGGCAGCGCTTCATTTTTTTTTAAAAAAAAACATCCCTGAGCAGTCACACGGCTAACTAGAACTGCTTTATCCAATAAAAGCTACACACAGGACGGGCTTCGAAGTGACCCCGATTAAGATTTGCAATGCTAATTAACGTTCTACGTATAATGATGCATTCTTACAGTTATTCGATAAAATTCTGCTGACCATAAAAAAAAAATTTACACAAATAAAAATAAATTCAAACAGTATGGAAGAGGTGTGCGGGAAATTACAAAAAAGCAAGCCGCTTTCTTTATACTACAGGTATAGGACCTGTTATCCAGAATGCCTGGGACCTGGGGTTTTCCGGATAACGGATCTTTCCATAATTACTTTATGGGGCAGATTTATCAAGGGTCGAATTTCGAGGTAATGGGAGTTTTTTTTTTTTAAACTCCCATCAACTCGAAAATTCATAAAAAAAAAAAAAAGACCAATCAAAATGTATTAAAGAAATCGAAGTTTTTAACTTCGGGTGAATAGGCTGCATTCGAATCGTTCAAATAGAAGTTTTAACGCATTCGATGAAATTCGAATAGGTTCTAGGCGGTACTCCATAGGCTAAAACAGCAATTCAGCAGGATTTAGATAGCGAATGGTTGAAGACCAAATTTTAAAGAGAAAGTACATGATAAATTTCGATATTTGAATATTTGGTTTTTTTTCAAATTTGAATTGAATTTTGGACTATTCAATAGTCGAAGTACACTAAAAAAAAAGCGTGAAAATTGAATTTTAAAATTTGATTTTCATTTCGACCCTTGATAAATGTGCCCCTAAGTCTACTAAAAAAGCATGTATACGGTAAATAAACCCAATCGGCTGGTTTTGCTTCCATAAGGGTTAATTATATCTTAGTTGGGATCAAGTACAAGCTACTGTTTTATTACTACGGAAAAAAAAGAAATTATTTAAAAAAAAATTGGATTATTTGGATAAAATGGAGTCTATGGGAGAAGACCTTTCTGTCATTTGGATTTAATTTCAACTCACATTTTTCTCTCTCCTTTGAATTTCAGTAAAATTTGGAAGATAAGATTTGACTACACAGGTTCGAATATTTAAAAAAAATAAATCACATTTTAACCGCGATCACACAGTTAAAAAAAATATATCACGGGTAACCGGTAATTACCTATTCAAGAAAAAATTGTAGAGATTTTAGTATGTTTTATAAAAATGTGTTTGCAACGGGCACTAAGATTTTTAGATAAATCAGTGAATGTGCTTCAATAATGTACGAATGATAAAACGTTATTGTATTTATTAAAACATAAATAAGAAATATGTCATGAATAAAAAAAGTTTCCTACAACAGCAAACAGCCTAAAAACGATTTAGGACTTTGTAAAGAATGATTGTTGAAAGTTTTCTAGGTCCCAGAATACTCTACTACTTTCCTACTATTTTCTATTTATTTTGCCAGAATTTAAAAAAAAAAAAAAAAAAGACAGGTTTTGCTCCACCTCCAGTGCGAGTTACTCACCTGTCCTGACCCCTGGCCAGAGGTGTCTGAGCAGACAAACTGAACAAACTCTTTAAGAGAGTCCTGGGTATGATGATGGTGATGATAGCGTATTGTTGGATGGGTGAAGTAAGGACTGGATTGCTGGATGATGGACGTTGAGGGGAAGTGGAGAGCAGACGCTGATGCCCGAGGGCTTCCTGAAAGCAAAGGAAGTCAAAATCTCAGAAACTATTAACATAAAAATAACGGAATTCACATATACAGGGGCAGATTTATCAAGGGTCGAAGTGAATTCGAGGGAATTTTTCTAAGTAAAAAAATTAGAAATTCAAAGTAATTTTTGGATACTTCGACCATCAAATAGGATACTACGAATTCGATTTGAAGTAAAAAAAGTTTGAATATTCGATAATCGAAGTACTGTCTCTTTAAAAAAACTTCAACTTCAATACTTCACCAAATTAAACCTGCCGAAGTGCTATGTTAGCCTATGGGGACCTTCTACAACCATTTTCTAAGTCTTTACACATCGAAGTAAAATCGTTCGATCGTACGCTAAAATCTTTCCAATTGTTCAATTCACACAATTTAATTGTTTGATTGAACAATTTTACTTAGATCGTTCGATGGCCAAATTTGGTAAAAAATAATTCGACTTCGATATTCGAAGTATTTTAATTCGATGGTCGACTTTCGAAGTATTTTACACTTCGAAATTTGACCCTTGATAGATCTGCCCCACAGTGTCGGACTGGCCCACCGGGAAACCAGGAAAACTGCCGGTGGGCCCAGGTGCTGCTAAACATTTGGCCTATTTCATAGCCATTCCCTATTTCTAGGAGAACAAAGAGGCTAAATAGTATAGTATAATAATTAAGGTACATGTATGGGACCTGTTATCCAGAATGCCTGGGGTTTTCCGGATAACGGATCTTCCTGTAATTTGGATCTTCATACCTTAGGACCAGTAACATCAATTAAAAAAAAAGGTATAGGACAGTTATCCAGAATGCTCGGGACCTGGGGTTTTCCGGATAAGGGGTCTTTCTGTAATTTGGATCTCCAAACCTTAAGTCTACTAAAACATAATTTAAACATTAAATAAACCCAATAGGATTGCTTTGCTTCCAATAAGGATTAATTATATCTTAGTTGGAATCAAGTACAAGTTACTGTTTCATTAGTTCAGAGAAAAAGGAAATCAATTTTAAAAATGTGAATTATTTGATTATAATGGAGTCTATGGGAGAAGGCCATTCCGTAATTCGGAGCTTTCTGGATATCAGGTTTCCGGATAACAGATCCTAGACCTGTATAGAAGGGGGGAAAAAACACAAAGACAAATTAAACTTTTAAATCGCTAAGTCTTTATCAAGAAATAACTTACTGAAACTCCACTTGCCCTCCTCTTCAGAAAAGGCGACATGGCGATGCTCGATTTCTCCTCCCTGTCTATCTCCTATAAGGAAGGCAGGGAGGAGCAATCGAGCGCCGCACGATGGATCACCTTTTATGTAGAGGAGCGCAAGCGGAGTTTCCGTTAGTTATTTCTTAATAAAGACTTAGCGATTTAAAAGTTTAATTTGTCTTTGTATTTTTTTTTCATTCTATACTAACAATTTTTATTTTTAAATTGATCCTGGTCCTTTAAGTTTACTAGAAAATCATGTAAACATTAAATAAACCCAATAGGCTGTTTTGCTTCTAATAAAGATTAATTATATCTTAGTTGGGATCAAGTACAAGCTACTGTTTTATTATTACAGAGAAAAAGGAAACCAATTTTTTAAATTTACATATATAGATATATATGGATAAAATGGAGTCGGTGGGAGACGTCCTTTCCGTAATTCTGGGGCTTTCTGGATAATGGGATTCTGGGAAACAGGTCCCATACCTGTATTCTAGTATGTAAAGAAAAGAATAATAGTACTGAGTGTGGGCCCCTGGTCTAAGGTCACCCCCCCCACTTTTAAGAATAGTTCATACAAGAAACTTTGGAACAATATGTACTTATAATACACAAAAGCCATGAATATCTTGTAAATTATATCCTTATAAACGGTGAGTTCTGATGTCATCAGTTATAAACGGTGAGTTCTGATGTCATTTCTGTCACATGACTCACTGAAACTGTGTATTATAATAAATAAAGTACCCCCAGTTGTAAAATATGAGAATATTATAAGTTATCTCGGCCTCGTACTTTTATATGGTCATGAAACTGTAACTTATAATATCCTTATATTTTACAAGAAGGGGTACTTTATTCACTATATAAACCTTAAAACAATGAAAGATACAGCTTTCATTAACACATTTGAATTGAAAGTACTATTGCAAGGCCGAAGACACGGGGTTCCCTCCTTGTAATGTTAATAGGGAATCACAGCAGTCAATATGCCCTGAAATAATATATAATAATAATATGCCCTTTAAATAAGCACAGGAAACCTTGTGACTATGGCAGGCAGTGACAAATGAGAACGCACTTTAAATTTAAGCACTGCACCCCTTGTGCCATAGGCCTTACTGCTTGTTCTCCTACTTCTATTGTACTATCATCGTACAGGACTTCAAACAATACATTGTTGTTGCAGTAGAAAGAAAAATCTACCTGCATGAAATGATTTATTGCCCATTGGTACCTACATGGCATGAAGTGCCTGAACAGCACCCAAGTTAGGCAGGTGGTATGAATCAGCTGCGACTGATAGCAGCCTCCCTTGAGCAGAACAGATGATGGAACCCTCAAAGTGCTTAGTCCTTGCAGTGATTTCCTTATCTCTCTCTTAACACCTGCCACTTTAGCTTAATATATTTAAATAGATTTATTGTTCCCCTATAGATACTATTAATATACAGCAAGAAATGATGTGGCCCTTACCTGGTCTCACTCCTGCCAGCACTGGGAGAGGGTGATGGGTGAATGCCATTCGAGAGGAACTGGTCTGTGAGGAGAGAGCGCTGCAGAAATCCAGCTTTCCTGGCTTTTTAAGTGACCCAGGCCCTTATAAAAAGCAGAAAGAGAAATTATAAACTCTCCTTATAGTCACAGTGCTAAGCATCTGTACTTTTAAACCTATTTCTCTTTTGTATCCCAGTATGACAAAAAGGCTCACAAGCTCATATTCCATTGCCCTAAACACTTGACTTGTGAAATATATAGTGAATAACGTACCCCCTCTTGTAAATTATAAGGATATTATAAGTCCTTGAGCAGTTTCATGATCATATACAGGCCATGGAACTCCGAGGTAACTTCTAATATCCTCATATTTTGCAATATTTATTATAATACACAAGTTTCAGTGAGTCATGTAACAGAAATGACATCGGAACTCACCGTTTATCACTGATGACATCAGAACTCACCGTTTATAAGGATATAATACGCAAAAAGCCATGACTATCTTGAAAATTATATCCATATAAACGGTGAGTAGTGATGTCATCAGTTATAAACGGTGAGTAGTGATGTCATTTCTGTCACACGACTCACTAAAACTTGTGTATTATAATAAATAAAGTACCCCTTGTTGTAAAATATGAGGATATGAGACGTAACCTCTAAGTTCGATGGAACTCCTCTGTGACTTATAATATCCTTATATTTTACAATAGGGGGTACTTTATTCACTATATTATTTACAAGATTTCATAGCTTTTGTTTATTATACAGATATACAGCAGACAAGACTGATATAAATTTTATCCAGAAGGTCTTCTATTCTCGCATACATATCACAAGATAAAAACTTTGCCAATAATGGGTGAACATTTAGGGGAAGATTTATCAGAATTTAATAAATAAAAACTCACCCACTATCTATTTATTCCTGAGATTTTTTAGAATTGTATTTATCAATGGGTGAAAGTTTGATAAATACGATACTTACTAAAAATCCCATAGGAATGAATAGAACGTGGGTGAGTTTTCATTTATTAAGCTCTAAATTCCAATTTTGGTAAATCTGCCCCTAAAGCACAATTTATTTGCCCTTCAGTGTACAGACAGCAAACAGTGTAGTCATACAGTAAATACCATCAAAATATGATGAGATTTTTGGCATCAGATTCCAGAATCCTGACAAATATGCAGAGCACCATTACCTGTGTCTACATCATTTGGCCACACACTGGCCTGGCTGCCTCCTGCTGCAGGCGACCGACCCGTCCCCGGGTAAAAAACATCATCGACTGGACTCTCCATCTCACTGTCATCCAGAGACTTGGGGCGCTTGGTAGAACTGTTGGAATTGAGATGCAAATAATAACTACTTACACTACACTACTAACAGTGATTCTAAACTGCATGAGTACATTTAGCCACAGCAACTTATTATAAGTCTACTAGAAATTAGTTCCCTCCTGTCTGTGTCACTGTATCACCCTGCAGTGGGAGGGACAGACTCATGTCCCATAGTTCCCTCCTGTCTGTGTCACTGTATCACCCTGCAGTGGGAGGGACAGACTCACGTCCCATAGTTCCCTCCTGTCTGTGTCACTGTATCACCCTGCAGTGGGAGGGACAGACTCATGTCCCATAGTTCCCTCCTGTCTGTGTCACTGTATCACCCTGCAGTGGGAGGGACAGACTCATGTCCCATAGTTCCCTCCTGTCTGTGTCACTGTATCACCCGGCAGTGGGAGGGACAGACTCATGTCCCATAGTTCCCTCCTGTCTGTGTCACTGTATCACCCTGCAGTGGGAGGGACAGACTCATGTCCCATAGTTCCCTCCTGTCTGTGTCACTGTATCACCCTGCAGTGGGAGGGACAGACTCATGTCCCATAGTTCCCTCCTGTCTGTGTCACTGTATCACCCAGCAGTGGGAGGGACAGACTCCAAGTCCCTACTTTTATGTGAATTAGTAAAGTTCTTTACTGTTAAAGGGGTTGTTCTCCTTAGTACGCCTTAGGGGTTGTCCTAACTTTTAGTACAAAGTAGAGAGTGATATTCTGAGATAATTTGCAATCGTTTTTTATTTTTTAATTATTTGTGGTTTTTGAGTTATTTAGCCTTTTTTAGCAGCTCTCCAGTTTGGCATTTCAGCAATCTGGTTGTTAGGGCCCAAATTACCATAGCAACCATGCATTAATTTGAATAAGAGACTGGAATATGAATAGGAGAGGACCTTAAAGTGGACCTGTCACCCAGACACAAAAATCTGCATAATAAAAGTCATTTTTAAATTAAGCATGAAATCCAATTTCTATTTTTTATTAAAGGATTCATAGCTGTTGTAAACTCATTTAAAAATCTCAACTGTCAAACAAATATTGTCTGCCCCTCCTCTATGCCTAGGCATAGAAGCGGGCAGACAATTACTTTCACTTTCATTCAGCACTTCCTAGATGTCACTGCTCTCCCCACATTCCCCCGTTCTCTTCACCGTTTAATTGCGTAACCAGAACATGGGGATGGACATCAGGTCCCCCATTCTGGTGCACAAACAAGATTCTGAGATGATACAAGGCTTGTCTTAATAAGTGTCCTCAATATGGCTCCTGCCTGCTTGTTATAATTATGAATTCCCAGACTGAAGGAAACAAGATTCAAATAATCTATATAGTGTAATTAAAGTTCATTTTGCTTGACTAATGTGATAAAATAGGATTTTGAATCATTTTTTTTAGGTGACAGGTCCCCTAATAGAAAAATGAGTAATAAAAAGTTCCAGTAACATTACATTTGTAGCCTTACAGAGCATTTGTTTTTTAGATGTGGACAGTGACCCTCAATGGAAAGCTGGAAAGAGTGAGAAGACACAGGCCAATAATTCAAAAACTATAAAAACTAAATAATGAAAACCAATTGCAAGGTTACTAGGAATAGCACACTGTATAATATAATATAAAATTACTTAAAGGTGAATCAACCCTTTGACAGCTTTCCCACAATCCTCTTTATACAGTATGTATCAGACCAAAATGTGGAATTCCCTTACCTGCTGGAAGGAGGCGACGCTAAGGACCGCCTACCAAGTGTCACCTGGTTTATATTGTAATAGCTTGGGCTCTCCAGGTCAGCCAATGAGAAGTTGGGGCCAGATGATGTAGCAACAGGTGCTAGGAGACAAAACACCCCAGTCACATGTAAGTTCCACCTTAGGCACCCTGACTGTAGTCCCCTTTCCCTATTTTCCCTCCACACCCTACCAACTCACTCTGGGACACGCGTACAAGCTCCGTGACGTTCCACACTCCTGAGGTGACAAAGCAATCCTGAAAGGACATATGACCTGCAAGAAAACAGTACGTCACACTGGCAAATCTTCTGGGGTATTTTAAACATTTTACATAGTGGTTGTAAGAGCAAAGGGGTTCTACAGAGAGGCAATACCGACCTAAAGAGGAGCTTATATAAAACAATGTCAGACGTTTAATCATGGACATTAGACCCTGCTACAATGGAGCTTCCATTTACAAAGGTTTCTCTAATACATACAAGGGGAAAATATTAGGGATGCACTAAATACAGGATTCGAATCTGACTAAATCCTTGTGCCTGGCCGAACCGAATCCTAATTTGCATATGCAAATTGGGGGAGGGAAATAACGTGACTTTTCGCCACAAAACAAGGAAATAAAAAATAATGTCCCACTTTTTCCTTTCCCGCTCCTGATTTGCATATGCAAACTACGGTACAGATGCGGTTCAGTATTAGAATGAAACTTGCGAAAAGGATTCAGGGATTCGGCCAAATCCAAAAAAGTGGATCCCTAGAAAATATACAAGCCCCTTGCAGACAGATTCCTGGTTAGAATCAAAACCAAAATCTCAGCTGCAAGGCATACATGTTCCTTATTGTGTTACAATCACCTGCTGAGGCACTGCTGCTGCAGGGGTCCATGTAGGGTTATGTCAACCAACTAGGCTCAGCAATAAGCAAGGTAATTATAAATACAAAGACAGATTAAATAGAATGCAGGCAGGTAATGTGCACCATGAATGGCAAATGACCTGGGAATGAGAGTAGAGGGCAGGCTTGGTAGAAGCACAGTGTCAGACAGGGGATGCACAAGCTATTCAACTCTAAGCAAGCATACACGCAAGATTGATTTAATAAACGAAAATTAAACAATTGGTCAGGCCACACTGGGGTAGCCACATTAAAGTAGAACTAAACCCTAGCAATGAATATGGCTAGAAATGCCACATTTTATATATTGAACTTTAATTTATATCTTCCTAACTTAAGGCTACTAGAAAATCCTGTAAACATTAATTAAAGGAAAACTATACCCCCAAACAATGTAGGTCTCTATAAAAAGATATTGCATAAAACAGTTCATATTTAAAATCCTGCTTCATGTAAATAAACCATTTTCATAATAATATACTTTTCTAGTAGTATGTGCCATTGGGCAATCATAAATAGAAAATTGCCATTTTAAAAAATAAGGGCCGCCCCCTGGGATCGTAGGATTCACTGTACTCACAAACATACCAACAAACCATACATGTTAGGTCACATGAGCCAATTAACAGACAGAGTTGTATCTTTTGCTTCCACACTTCTTCCTGTTACAGTTAGAGTTGAAGTATTTCTGGTCAGGTGATCTCTGAGACAGCACAGAGATCATCACGAAATGGTGGCTCAAGGCAAGAGATGTAAAAGGGCAATATTTACTTAAATATATATTCCAGTTTGGTAAGATTCTTTAATATGCCACTTAATATGAACTATCTGTTGCTTAAGTGTTCATTTTGGGGGTATAGTTTTCCTTTAAGCCCAATAGGTTTCGCTTCCAATAAGGATTAATTATATCTTAGTTTGAATTAAGTACGAGCTACTGTTTTATTATTACAATGAAAAAAGAAAATCATTTTAAAAAATGTGGATTATTAAAATGGAGTCTATGGGAGATGGCCATTCTATATTTCAGAGCTTTCTGGATAACAGGTTTCCGGATAATGGATCCCATACCTGTAGTAACGATCCAGGCCTTCAAATTAGTCACAGGAGTTTCCTATCTTGGACTTTGTTATAAGTGTCTGCGGCACACACACACGGTCAGTGGGCCCTGAGCAGTTGTTGAGAAGCTAAGCTTAGGGGTTGTTGCAAATCAACAAGCAGAAAATGAGGTTTGTCTAATCATGCTGGTTTCTGAGCTGCTATGTATCATCATCTGAATTCTTAACTAATCAGCATTATAGTGTGACATTTCTATTCTATGTGTACTGTATATTGTGAGTGGGTCCCTAAGCTCAGTAAGTGACAGCAGCACAGAGCATGTGCAGTGAATCAGTAGAAAAGACGATGGGGAGCTACTGGGGCATCTTTGGAGACACAGGTCTTTACTGCTAAAGGGCTGTAGTGTCCTTGGGTTGGTATAGAAGTCCAAAGCATAATGTACAATATTTCTGCCCTACTTATTAAGTTAAGCTTTAGCTTTTTGTTAAAAAGAAACAAAATGAGGTAGATAAAATAGAACCAAGGGCAGATGAAGGGATTGGGGATACACAAAAAGATTCTACTAGAGGACCTGTTATGGCATCCTGTGGAAGATGCTGGAATAGATGGGTTGGATGCCTTTCTGGCAAGAAAATTCATATGATTCCAGCAACGTGCTAGGGAAGATCCCTAATCATTTAGGGCAGATTTTGATGGGAAGAAAATGGCAGTGACTATATGGGAACAGGAGGGATTCTATGTCAATGGGCAGGTAAAGGGGTGGAATGTTTTGGATAGGGCAGTTATAAAGTGGAACTGCTTGGGAAGGCATTGATATAGGCAGGGTGTGCATGTGAATTGGAAGCTACTGGGACAGTTTGGCTGGGAATGGGCAAGACATAGAGCAATTGTGAATGGGGAACAACCCAGAGAAAAAGTGTTGAAATGAATTATACAGTGAAAATGCATGAGAAGTTGTACGGGGAGGGATTGTATGGGAATGGATAGTATAACAGAGGGATAGGGAAGCAGTTTATAAGGGAAGGGGCTGAAAGAGTTAGTCTCAACTGGAGGGTCTGGACTGGACAGTTGTATGAATTTTTCTGAAATGGCCAGCAACAGGGGGGGAAATGCATGGGATGTGGTTAATATGGAGAGGGATTTATATGACTGAAGAATTAATGAAGGAGCTGCATGCAGTGCACTATGGAGAATTATCAGGGGAACATACCATTTGGAGGGGGCTTTATATCCACCTCAGTCTGGTTTGAAGCGTCTGACTGCCCAGAATCTGGAAAGAAAGTTATGAAATACCATTAGTGTTCATCTTTAAATGACTCCATACTTTCAAGTGTTATTTTTAAAATGTTAGTTAAAAAGTAATATATGTATCTTAAATAATTTTGCTGTTAAAGGAGAAGGAAAATCCTTTTTACTTGCGGGTGCCAAAAGTTAGGAACCCCAAAGTGATCACATTTACTTACCTGACACCCCAGGATTCTTCCAGCGAGCACCACAGAGCGATCATTTTCTTGCTTCTTCTTTCCTGAAATTTCCAGGGGCAGACGCATGCGCAATAGAACGAAATAGGCAACTTTTTCGTTAAAGTTCGGCTTTTTGGAAGCTGAAAGACGATCGATTGATAGGAGCACCGGCCCGGGGTGTCAGGTAAGTAAATGCGATCACTTGGGGGAGCCTAACATTTGGTACTCCCGAGTAAAAAGGACTTTCCTTTAATCAAAAGCCATTTAGCCAACATGTCACATGTCCATCCCCTACACATACTCCATTAGCAACAACAGTCTTCATCCTATGTTACCAGCAGCCACTGGGCAACTTTATAAATAAATCATGCCAGAAAAATAATGATGCATTTTATATTTGTGGCTAAACAACAAGGTGGTGCTTGAAGGATGGAAGAAACCCGCAGTCCTGTCAGAAGACAGGAAAAATGATGCTTTATCTGAAAAGCCAGCCGCACAGGAATATGGAACTGGCCAAATGTCCTCCCTTCTCAGTCATTGCTGAGAATGAAAAATGTCATTTGTCATTACTTATATCCCTAGAGAGACCCCAGGAAAAGGTGGTTAAAATGAGTTTTGAAAAAATGTATGAACTACCATTATTTTCTCCCACAGGAAGAACCAAACTCCCACAGGAAGTGACTAAACTGCCACAGGAAGTTGCTAAACCCCCACAGGAAGCTATCCAGCTGCTAAATTCCAAGTATAATGATAGCCTAATACAATGGTTCCCAAATGTGTACGGTCCCTTGAGGAGGCAGATGTAACGAAGGAGTCTGTCCCTCCCACTGCAGGGTGATACAGTGACACAGACAGGAGGGAACTATGGGACATGAGTCTGTCCCTCCCACTGCAGGGTGATACAGTGACACAGACAGGAGGGAACTATGGGACATGAGTCTGTCCCGCCCACTGCAGGGTGATACAGTGACACAGACAGGAGGGAACTATGGGACATGAGTCTGTCCCTCCCACTGCAGGGTGATACAGTGACACAGACAGGAGGGAACTATGGGACATGAGTCTGTCCCTCCCACTGCAGGGTGATACAGTGACACAGACAGGAGGGAACTATGGGACATGAGTCTGTCCCGCCCACTGCAGTGTGATGCAGTGACACAGACAGGAGGGAACTATGGGCAATGAGTCTGTCCCTCCCACTGCAGGGTGATACAGTGACACAGACAGGAGGGAACTATGGGACATGAGTCTGTCCCTCCCACTGCAGGGTGATACAGTGACACAGACAGGAGGGAACTATGGGACATAAGTCTGTCCCTCCCACTGCAGGGTGATACAGTGACACAGACAGGAGGGAACTATGGGACATGAGTCTGTCCCTCCCACTGCAGGGTGATACAGTGACACAGACAGGAGGGAACTATGGGACATGAGTCTGTCCCTCCCACTGCAGGGTGATACAGTGACACAGACAGGAGGGAACTATGGGACATGAGTCTGTCCCTCCCACTGCAGGGTGATACAGTGACACAGACAGGAGGGAACTATGGGACATGAGTCTGTCCCTCCCACTGCAGGGTGATACAGTGACACAGACAGGAGGGAACTATGGGACATGAGTCTGTCCCTCCCACTGCAGGGTGATACAGTGACACAGACAGGAGGGAACTATGGGACATGAGTCTGTCCCTCCCACTGCAGGGTGATACAGTGACACAGAAAGGAGGGAACTATGGGACATGAGTCTGTCCCTCCCACTGCAGGGTGACACAGACAGGGCTATTGGACATGGAGTATGACACAAGGGAATGTGGCGTGGGGGACACACTGAAACTAAAACAACATGGTTAGTTAGGCTGCTGGATATTTCCTCTGTCGTTCCAGCCAGACTACACATTGACACTCTGCCCAGACAGAGAGATCTCAGTATTCCCCTATTCTAACTGAACAATAATAATAACTGTTTAATACTGATCCGATATCAAAATATAGAAAGTGAAAACCAGTCTCCCCTGTAGACAGCAATTCTCTAGTCGCTGACTTTGGTAGGTCTGCGGATCCCTTTAACCTCACTCTGAGGTTTTTTTTTGGAAAATGTTTTCTTTGGTACAAAGGCCGACATTTCCTGTCTGGCCCCAACTCACACAAATGCACCAACATAAACCCCTAGGAAGAGGGATTATTTTGCCATCTTCTATTTGTACCCAATATGTTTACTTGTTTCCCTACTGCATCTCAAACTGCCCGCAGTAGGTTTCACACATAATCCCTCGTTCAGCGCAGGAGAGCCAGCTACTGCTGCAAATACCAGAGAGCTGCTGTGTGTTGCTGGCAGCCATTTTAAATCTTGGCAGCCATTTTAGAGCTCACTGCCCGGTCTCCATTTCACACAAGAATTACATCTGCAGAAGCGGGTGAAAGTTGTGTGAGGATTTATACATGTATATATTTATATATATACACACACACATGCACAACTTATTGTGTAATATTTAGTTTGGCACAGGCGTTTGAGGTAAATGGATTTATTAACACTTTCAATGTCTCTTAAATGTTAAAGCCTCATACGCACCGGCCTTTCAAGCGAACGGACCAATTTGGGGGCATGTACTTATAGCCAAGCCAGCCAATATAGGCCCAGATCCAATCATTTGGCACTTAAAGATCCAGTTTGACGGGCATCCCATTAATTTATCCTGTCATACTATAAATATACACGGTAGATGGAACAGATGTAGGAACATGTCCTTATATCCCTAATCAGCCAGGGAAAGCAATAACTCCATACAACTTATGCCTCCAAAGTGAGGGTGCACATTAAGCACCCCAGAGTTTCTATTGTTTGCACAAATGTACACACAGAAAAAACAGGCAGAGCAAACGCCGCTTTATATTAAGTATGTATTAAGTGCCATGTTATGAAAACTTTGCCTTGCTGTAAGTCTCTGTAGAGGAATGTCGTTAGAAAAAGATTCTGTATCTCTTTAAAGCGAAGAAAGCCCCCACTGAACAGTCAACAAGACACATGGCTTCATGGCTGCCTAGTGCACTAGGCACATTATCCTTCTTTCCCTGACTGCAGAACGGTCCCAAAATGCCTCCCAAATATAGAGCGGGGGACAAACTGTCTATCTTGCAGATGGCAAATTGGCATAGATTGGCACAAGGTGCTCTCTACACCTGATGCCACTTTAACAAGAGGAAATCTGTGCTACAGATGGGGCTTTTTGCTCAAGAGTACTTCCAACTCTGTGCCAGCTATACCATATTTCCCCCTCTCCCTATGTTGTATCTGTGTCCATCTGAATATTAGAATGTAAGCTCTGCAGGGCAGGATTCCCTTCTCCCAGCAGTTCCCTCTTACTGTATTGTATCTGTGTGCCTTTGTATATTAGAGTGTAAGCTCTGCAGGGCAGGATGCCCTTCTCCCAATGCATCCCTCTTCCTGTATTGTATCTATATCCCTCTGTATATTAGTGTGTAAGCTCTTAATTACAAGATTCCCTTCTCCCAATGGTTCCCTCTCCCTGTATTGTATCTGTGTCCCTCTGTATATTAGAGTGTAAGCTCTGCAGGGCAGAATTGCCTTCTTCCGGTGCTTTCCCCCCCCCCTTTTGCTTACCTTTACAAGCAGCTTTTTTTGAATGTAGCAGGCTTGTGAGCACACCTTAAAGTTAATCAATATCCTTTAACAATGGTTATACCGGCCACTGAACATTTGATGGTGTTTTAGAGCATTAGCTCTTCAGGAGAAGGCAAAATGTCATATTTTTCTTTTGACATATAACTATGAGACTCGTAATTATGGGACAGCATCATTTCATTACCCCAAATGGTTCTTACTCCATTGCATTTGTCTCTGGGAAGAAGAGTGTAAGCTCTGAGGGCAAGGTTCCCAGAATATTAGCATAAAGAGATAGTGTGTACTCCCCAGCAGTGGAGGGGTGAGGGGTATAAATAAAACGCACTGAATGTAAAATCTTGGGCAGATTCCAACCCTGCATCTGTTTGGCAAGAAGCCCACATTCATTCTGTTTAACCCTCTGTGACCGGTGCACAAGTAGGAAGAAGCAGAGCAAGAGAGAGAGAAGAAAGGAAGGGGACAGGTGAGAAAGAGAGAAATCGAGAGAAGTCATGAAAGTGAAGGTGTTGAACAGATAAAAGAAAGAAGAATATAGGACACTGAAAGGGAAGATAAAGGAAACAGGAAGATAAATGGAAGGAAAAGGAGATAAAGTGAAGAAGTCAATTTGATAAAGAGAGAGACAAAGAAATAGAGGAAGAAGATAGGAGAAGATTAGATAAGGGGAACAGACAGAAAGGAGAGAAAAGAGATACATGGAAGGAAACAGGGAGACAAGGGGAAGGAGTCAAATTGATAAAGAGAGAAACAAAAAAATAGAGGAAGAAGATAGGAGAAAACAAGATAAAAGGAACAGACAGAAAGGAAAGAGAAGAGATAAATGGAAGGAAACAGGGAGATAAAAGGAAAGAGTCAAATTGATAAAGAGACAAAGAAATAGAGGACAAATGATAAAAGGGGAGTAGAAGAGACAGAAGAGATTGAGAAGAAATAGAAGAAAACAGGAGAAAAAGAGATAAAGCAAAGGAGACAGGAGAGAGAGAATGGAGTACAGAAAATGGGAAAACTGGAGATGGGAAAGAGATACATAGAAGGGAATATACAAAGAGATAAAGGGATGAAGACACGGGAGAGTCAGAGATACAGACTCATGACACTAGTATCCATTATAAGGTTCCTCTGAAACAACTGGGGCTTCTCTGCTGGCTGAAACCCACCAGCACAAAGTACATCCCTGTTCCATGGTCCATATAGGGATGGAGACATGATATACTGTAGCGGCAATGAGATACAGACAGACAATAGAGGGACAGATGGAAGCAGAAAGGGGAGAGTGAATATATATTACATGCCAGGCAGATCCCCAATTTACTGTCGATTAGTGGCATGCCTGTGCATATCTTTGGTTACAGGAAAAATATTTATTGGTAGAACCATAAAAAACTAACATCATAGTTTACAAAATGCCATAAACATCCTATGCAATGTACACACAAAACCACTCACTGAAATTTGTGTTTATAAGTAATAAGTCCGTACAGAAATATAAGGAAATTAAAGTTAACAGGAATTTCCATGACTTTACAACATCACTTTGTGGAATGGCTTCATTCTACATAACTCCTCAGTTTCTTCTACTATATTTTTATTTCATGGTAGCAATATAATATCCTCCAACCCTGCCACTGTGTCCCCTTACATGATCACATAATTCCTCAGTGTTACTTCTAATATCCTATTTACAGTAGGGGGTACATTATCCCTTATAATACATGAGTGATACTCAGAGTTCCCTGTATAACTCAGCCTGCAGCCTTGTGCCTTTATATGGTCACAGAACAACCCCTCAGTGACTTCTAATATCCTTATCATTTACAGTAGGGGGTACATTATCCCTTATAATACATGAGTGATACTCAGAGTTCCCTGTATAACTCAGCCTGCAGCCTTGTGCCTTTATATGGTCACAGAACAACCCCTCAGTGACTTCTAATATCCTTATCATTTACAGTAGCGGGTACATTATCCCTTATAATACACGAGTGATACTCAGAGTTCCCTGTATAACTCAGCCTGCAACCTTGCGCCTTTATATGGTCATAGAACCCCTCAGTGACTTCTAATATCCTTATCATTTACAGTAGGGGGTGGTACATTATCCCTTATAATACATGAGTGATACTCAGAATTCCCTGTATAACTCAGCCTGCAGCCTTGTGTCTTTATATGGTCACAGAACAACCCCTCAGTGACTTCTAATATCCTTATCATTTACAGTAGGGGGTACATTATCCCTTATAATACATGAGTGATACTCAGAATTCCCTGTATAACTCAGCCTGCAGCCTTGTGTCTTTATATGGTCACAGAACAACCCCTCAGTGACTTCTAATATCCTTATCATTTACAGTAGGGGGTACATTATCCCTTATACACAGTGATACTCAGAGTTCCCTGTATAACTCAGCCTGCAGCCTTGTGCCTTTATATGATCACATAACCCCTCAGTGACTTCTAATATCCTTATCATACCTGGAGCTGCTTCTGAGCCACTCATTATTCCACAGAGCTCAAGCTGCCCAGTTTTGTTAGAGTGGTAATACATTCATTCATGAGGTTATTTAATGCATTGAGCATAATTTATCTACAATTGGGAGTAACCAATCGAATTATTTAAACAGCACATCCTTTTGATCTCATTGACAGACTGTAATTGCCTCTAATGGGCAAATTGTCCTGAACAATAATAGTGATGTCACCAAATGAGAACATTGCACCATATATTGGCGGCTTATCTGTGGGTATATATAAATATATATATATGTATATACACACACACAGATATAGATCATTTTATATATAAATATACCAGTGAGTTTCACCAAGGAAAGGGCACTTCATTGTAGCTGAACTGCACCAAATCTTCTCCTTTTATATCTTTTTCCTTTTTTTTTTATTTTTTTTTTAAATATTCTTATTTCATCTCCTTCTGCATCATTTTTATGCGATCTTTTCTAATAAGAAAATCCATTCCAGCCTGATTGTGGGACAAACGCATGCAGTACCCAGCAGTTACACTAGAGGGGACCAGAATACAACGCACCTGCCACAGGGTTCCGCACAGAAAGCAACACAAGGAGAGCGTATACCTGTGGCATTAGACAGCTGTGAGTAATGATGGGAGTACAAGGATCTGTCTAATGAATTGTAACAGCAGGCAAACACACGGTACTGCCATTATTACAAAAGAACCGCCACTACGTAGATAAGGGTTTTGAAATTAAAAAAAAAAAAAAAACTTTAAGCAATAGATTTATACCATATATGTACATTATATTATATTGCATCTTTCTTGGGGAGGCAAATACTGATCTATGATTAAAGGGCAAGTAAGGCTGCAGATACGTTCTATTAGGGCTCTTACTGATACTGACGAGCGGTTGAAGCTGAGCTCCCCTGCGTTCCGTTTTTTTGCGTTCAGCCGCAGGGGAGCGCAGGAATAGACGCATTTAGGTTTTT
Source organism: Xenopus laevis (assembly GCF_017654675.1). Lineage (NCBI taxonomy): Eukaryota > Metazoa > Chordata > Amphibia > Anura > Pipidae > Xenopus > Xenopus laevis. The sequence continues at coordinate 149,149,090 of NC_054375.1, forward strand.
TCAATGGGGCTGTACTCACACGGGCGTGTAGGCGCCAAAAGCAGGTTGAGACGCAACATGCTGCATTTTTCCTGCGTTCCGGGCCTACACGCGCCTGTGTGAGTACAGCCCCATTGAAAAAAACTAAATGCATCTATTCCTGCGCTCCCCTGTGGCTGAACGCAGAAAAACGAAACGCAGGGGAGTGCAGCTTCAACTGCTCGTCAGTAAAAGCCCTTAGCCCAATGGAATAAAAGTTATTGGCTGGTACCCAGTTGATCCTTGGCTTTTCAGATGGTCGGCAATTATAGTCTCGCTGTAGCTTATGTAAGCCGGATCAGGGGATGCTACAGGTTGTGTGATAACAAGTAGGGATGCACCGAATCAAGGATTCAGTTCGGGATTCGGCCAGGATTCTGCCTTTTTCAGCATATATATATAATCAAGTTCTGCCAAGCACAGAGCCTACAGTGCCCAGCAAACAATTCCATATTTGTGGCACCTTACAGTCTACATGCGTGCCCCCGAAAGGGTTAATGGAAGGCACCATTGTTTGGACAACAATATTATTAAGATGTTTCAGGTTTGATCACTTTTCTGGGTGCCGCTATATTCCCGGGCCTATGGTTTCTATTGTTAAACAGGTGCCGGACGCTCAGTTGGCAAGGGGTTAATGTCAGGGGGCAAATGGAGCCAAAGGAATTTCCACGACCTAAAATAACATAGAGGCTCGGCAGACAAGCAAAAGATTGTTTATAGGCGAGATCAAAGGAAGGACAAGTTCTATTCTTTCCTATGTGCATCGTTCCTCTTTATTATAGTGAAAAGTGATTAGTGGGCACGGGAGCGAGGGGCGCCCACACTTCTCTGCCCAGACTGCCGGCAGCTCCGCACACTCCTGGATGTGCCTGCCTCTAATAAGTGGGTAACAAGTCTAAAATTGTTGTTTTCAGATAATTAAATAAACAAGATTCCTATCTTCCTCCTCCTCCACGCACTCACTCTGCCTTTCCTTCACAGCTGGAGCAAAATTCCCTCTGTCTCCATCCGCTTATCCCGGGAGCTGAAGCCTTCGCCGACACTTCCAGGGAAAGCAGACACACGGACAGCTTGCCAGAGGAGCTGACAGTCTGCGCAGCAGATGTGGCCCATGAAATATTTATATTCGAGCCCGCTCCAGATCGGCTGCTTGGCACGAGTGAGGCTTTTGGAACAGATGAAGCGCTAACCCTCTACCCAATATCTGCTGGACTTCTGGGCACAGTCAGGCAAGCGGCCAATTGATGGTCCTCTCAGGTGGAAGGCGATTGTTTCGGGTTTGATTTAAATCTGTTGTGATTTGTCTGACCTTTGTCTTCCCATTCAGTCCTTCAATGCTGGCAAACTGCAATCCACCCGCTCTCCATATCTATAGGTCTTGTGCCACTTTATACCAATCAAACATTTCCTTCACTTCCATTGACATTTCCTCCCCCCCAAATATACAGATGTCGGATGTTGATCAACCAGAATGCTTGGGATAATGATTTTCTAGATAACGGATCTTTCCGTAATGTGGAAGGCCAAGTCTCAGGTTTAGTTAAAACATTGAAACACAGGAAAACTCCCAAAAGGATTAATTTATTTTAACACTGGATGCAAGGAACTGAAAAGCAAATTGGTCAGAAATTTAGAATTGTTCATATTAATAGGACACTATTGGGGTGCGATTGCATCCCCTTCCCTTGGAACCCCTGTTTTAAATGCATTATATAGTGAATAAAGTACCCCCCACTATGAAATATAAGGATATTATAAAGTACAGAGGAGTTCCATGACCATATAAAAGCACAAGGGGGAACTTTATTTATTATAATAGACAATTTTCAGTGAGTCATGTGACAGAAATGACATCACTAAGCTCCGATTATAACCGATGACATCACTAAGCACCGTTTATAAGGATAAAAATTTACTGGATATTCATGACTCTTGTGTATTATTATACATATACATACAGGTGTGGGATCCGTTATCCAAAACCTGTTGTTATGGGAAGGCTGTGTCCCATAGAGTCCATTTTAATCAAATAATTCAAGTTTTTATAAATGATTTCCTTTTATTCTGTAGTAATAAAAACAGTACCTTGTACTTGATCCAAACAAAGATGGAATCAAATTGTACTGGAGGCAAAACAATGCTATTGTGTCTAGCAAATGATTTTTTTAAAAAATATTATAATAAATATTATAATAAATAAAGTATGGAGATCTAATTTACAGAAAGACCCCATATCTTGAAAACCCCAGGTCCAAAGCATTATGCATAACAGATTCCATACCTATATATATATATATATATATATATATATATATATATATATATATATATATATATATATATATATATATATATATATGTAAACCTCTTTAGTAGTAAGAAAATACACGGTTAATTAAATTAACTCTAAGTACAAGTTGATCCAGGGACTGGTCCCAGACCCCGAGCATTCTGGATAACAGGTCCCATACCTGTACTGGAATTCAATGGGAAACTATAGACATTATAATTTATATGTACTTAATACATATGCAAATAACATTATATAAAAATCAGAATTTCTTCTTTTTTGTGGTTTTCAGTATTCGAAAGATTCTGGATTCTGTTTTTGGTTTTATTGTTTTCAACAAAGATTTTATTCTCTACAATTCATGCATTTTAAAATATATTATTTTCCTGTATATAAATGTGTTCATTTTAATAAGTGAATTAGTCAACAGCGAGGAAATTAACATTCAAGCTATAAACTTCAGCTTTAGAGACAATTAATGAAGGGACTGGCATTTAAAAAAATGAATTAAATTAATTAATTTAAATTAATAAATGATCATTTCCAGACAGGCCACTTCGAATCTACAAAATACAATAAAACTGAGAAAAGGTTGTCCCTGTTTTTATTTTGTTGCCATTGCATATGGATTGCTGGCCAATTTAACTTTAAGATCCAGATGCAGGTATGAGATCTGTTATCCAGAAAGCTCCGAATTATGAGAAAGCCGTCTCCCATTCGACTCTATTTTAATGAAAAGATTACATTTTTAAAAAATTATTTTCCTTTTTCTGTGTAATAATAAAACATTAGCTTATACTTGAGTCAAACTAAGATATAATTAATCCTTATTGGAAGTAAAACCAGCCTATTGGGTTTATTTCATGTTTAAATGATTCGCAGACACAGAGGCCCATTCATCAAAGGTAAATTTTAGTGGTTTTAGAGGTTTTTGAAATCACGATTAAACTCACTTAAAATCACGAATGTCATGAAAGTTATTAAAAGATCCAAATATAAAAAGAAAATAAAGGGAAAAAATGCGGGACGATGCGCTACTAAATACTAAAACCTGGAAGATTCTTGTTTTTAAGGGAATTACTAGCAAAAAACACAATTTCAAAAAAAAACTTCTAAAAGTCCAAATTGATTAAAAAAGGTCCAGTAAGATCAGAGCAGCTCTCACTGACTTCTATAGGACCTCGACAGCTTTTACCTGGTGAATTTCTGTTTGTTTAAAGGTTTATGTACAAAGTCCGAATTTATCTCAGGGGGTTTTATACGCTTATTTATTATTACATTTTCCAGAAAATTTGCTTTGCTGGAAAAAAAATCCAATTTTCACGATTTTTTCGTGGTTTTTTATCTCAATTTCAAAATTTTTCATCCGATTTTCATGATTTCTTCAGAATTTTCATCTGAAGAAAACTTCAGGGAATTGCACGAAACCCAGCGCAAAAAAACATTAGGACTTCTCCCATTGACTTATATGCAACCTCGAGATGCTGGATTTTCAGATTCTGACTTTTTTAAAATTTGTGATTTTTTGAAAAGTCTGATTTTATGAAAAAATCTGGAATTTAAAGAATTTTTAGAGAGTCATGAAAGAAATAGAAATCTGAAAGTTAGTGAATAGGATCTCTTATGTGTAAGAGCATTCTGGATAACAGGTCCCATACCTGTATATATTGGAAAGTAGGAAAGCGAGGCACAGAGGCGAACGGATTGACTATACTCACATATCTATTAAAGGAAACATACAAGTTCCCCATGGGGAGTTTGCACACTTAATCAAGTGAATTATTCATACAGTGACAGTCACACCAATAAATTACACCCACTCTCAGAACACGCACCAACACACACATCTAAAAATGATCATTTCAGTTGCTACACCTACTCCATCATAATGCACAAGGGCTTCTACTTCTATTTACTCACCGCTTCATTTTATCACACACACACACATATAACTGACGATGATGAGGATGATATTAATTAACTGAACAGGAAATTTAGAAAAAAAGTTCTGGATATTTAAAGGAGTTGCTCACCTCTGAGTTAACTTTTAGTATGATGTAGACAGTGGTATTCTGAGACAATTTGCAATAGGTTTTATTTTTTTATTATTTACGGTTTTTGAGTTATTTAGCTTTTTATTCAGCAGCTCTCCAGTTTGCCGTTTCAGCAATCTGGTTGCTAGGAACCAAATTACCCTAGAGACCATGCACTGATTTAAATAAGAGACTGGAATATGAATAGGAGAGGCCTGAATAGAAAGATGAGGAATAAAAAGCAGCGATACAATACATTTGTAGCTTTACAGAACATTTGTTTTATTAGATGGGGTCAGTGACCCCATTTGAAAGCTGGAAAGAATCAGAAGAAGAATTCAAATAATTCAAAAACTATAAAAAAAATAATGAAAATCAATTGAAAACTTGATTAGAATTGGTAATTCTATAACATACTAAAAGTTAACTTAAAGGTGAACCACCCCTATAACTCCCACTACTACTACTACTACAACAACGAGATCTGTTCACTAGTATTAACCAATAATGGTGAGGATCTGGATTTATACACATACGACGAGGGATATAGCGAATCCGCCACCAAAATTTGGCCGAATACGGAACCGGATTGCTAATTTGCACATTCACTAAATTGCTATGGGTGACAGGAGGGACTGGGGTTGTTGGGAGCTGATGCCCACAGGGGGTTTCACTTCTGCTCAGTAGAGGCCCAATTCAGGGGTACCCACAAAGAAGCCTTAGCGCCAGCATTTAGCTTATGTGTGTATTTTAGTGCATCACGCAAAACCAAACCCGACACATTGTGGCACAAAACTGAGTAACTGCTAGGATACATCTGTGGTATTAGACTCTTAAGTACTGTAGAAATACATGGAGAAATGCATTGTCTTTTCCTAGTACCCAGTAATTATGAATACATAAAAGATTTGGAAAATTAATCTGTCACCTTAAATCAAAATTATGCTTTTTTATCCCTTATAATACATGAGTGATACTCAGAGTTCTCTGTATAACTCAGGCTGCAGCCTTGTGCCTTTATATGGTCACAGAACAACCCCTTAGTGACTTCTAATATCCTTATCATTTACAGTAGGGGGTACATTATCCCTTATAATACATGAGTGATACTCAGAGTTCCCTGTATAACTCAGCCTGCAGCCTTGTGTCTTTATATGGTCACAGAACAACCCCTCAGTGACTTCTAATATCCTTATCATTTACAGTAGGGGGTAAATTATCTCTTATAATACATGAGTGAGTTCCCTGTATAACTCAGCCTGGTGCCTTTATATGGTCACAGAACCACTCAGCACATATTAAATACTTGATGACCACTGCACTAAAAGTACAAATAAACCCACAATAATGAGCACAAAGTAAGAAGACACCCACACTATCCGTTGCACAATACACACAAATAAACCAATACTTTAATCGCAACATTCCCATGGGATGAGAAGTCAGCTGGCAGTTGAAAGGTTAAGCTGGGGATGAAAGCTGCCAGTGTAATTGTGGTGTTGGTGAGCTGACAGCCCCACACTAATTACTGCCGCCTGGAGGATAATTACTCTCCCGGCACTTACAGCAACCTCAGTGATCTCTGCATTTACTGTCACCAAACTGTGCTCTCTGTCATTAACATGTCACCCTATCAACACACAGCACTTCCCTTGCAGAATGTCACTGTATGTGTCCCTGATTCTCTGGATTTCAGAGTGTAAGCTCTGCAGGGTAATCTTTTCGTATGCTAATGTTACTTCCTTTCTTTGTATTGTAGCCGTCTCCCTGCCTATATCCCAGGGACAAATACGTTTTGCTATGGTTCCTCTTCATCAGTATTATGTTTCCTCCAGCCCTTCTGTATTTCACAGCTCTGCATTGCAGGATTGCCTTTTCCAAATGGTCCACTCTCCCTGTATCATATCTTTGTCCCTCTGTATATTAGAGTGTAAGCTCTGCAGGGGAGGATTCCCTTCTCCCTGTCTTGTATCTTTGTCCCTCTGTATATTAGAGTGGAAGCTCTGCAGGGGAGGATTCCCTTCTCCCTGTATTGTATCTGTGTCCTTGTGTATATTGGAGTGTAAACTCTGCAGGGGAGGATTCCCTTCTCCCAATGGTTTCTCGTCCTGTATTGTATCTGTGTCCCTCTGTATATTAGAGTGTGAGCTCTGCTGGGCAGGATTCCTTCCTCCCAATGGTTCCCTCTCTTTGTATTGTATCTGTGTCCCTCTGTATATTAGAGTGTGAGCTCTGCTGGGCAGGATTCCTTCCTCCCAATGGTTCCCTCTCCCTGTATTGTATCTGCGTCCCTCTGTATATTAGAGTGTGAGCTCTGCTGGGCAGGATTCCTTCCTCCCAATGGTTCCCTCTCTTTGTATTGTATCTGTGTTCCTCTGTCTATTAGAGTGTAAGTTCTGCCGGACAGTATTCTCTACTCCCAATGATTCCCTCTCTTTGTATTGTATATGTATCCCTCTGTATATTAGAGTGTAAGCTCTGCAGGGCAGGATTCCCTTCTCCCAATGGTTTCTCTCCCTGTATTATATCTGTGTCACTCTTTATATTAGATGTAAGATCAGCCAGGCAGGTTTCCCTTTTCCAAATGGTTCCCTGTGTTTGTATTGTATCTGTGTCCCTCTGTATATTAGAGTGTAAGCTCTGCAGGACAGGATTCCCTTCTCCCAATGGCTCCCACTACCTGTATTGTATCTCTGTCCCTCTGCATATTAGAGTGTAAGCTCTTCATTGCAGTATTTGCTTCTCCCAATTGTTCTCCCTATAGAGTAGAGTGTAAGCTCTGCAAGGAAGGATTATATATTCTGTACAACCACTTCTCTAAACACACACAGCTAGTAGCTGCAGGCGTCGAACAGTTAAAGTGATTGTAGTGGCTGGAAGCGCAGTACAGAGGAGGGAGAGCTGGTGAGCGAAGAAAATGGCCCAGACCAACCACCTGCAGAGAGGGAGGAGACCAGCAGCAGCCTGGGGCCATGTTGATACAGATTAGTGCAAGAGAGCCAAGGGTCAATGAGACAATAATTGAGAGGTCGTGACACCAATAACAGGGGCACGTGTCAGTGTCAGGGGGGGAAGCACTTATAGACGCACACAGACAGACACACACAGGCAGTTACCCCTCAGACTCACAGCACACACACATTCACATTATATAAATACAGAAATAAATTCTTTCTACAATGTTATAGAAATAAATAAATATTCACAGCAGAATAATAAACCTGCAGCAATCAGAGCTGGTTTTCAGTGCATCTTCTCATTGTTAATCAGATCGTTAATCCCACATTTTAATCCATTAAATCCCGTTGCTCCTCAGTCGGACAGACCTGATCCATTAACATGACAGGTTCCGACCCGTTAATCATGCAGAAGTGCTGGTAAGACATTAAAGGCACCGAGAAAATTGTGTGTGGATGATTTAAAATAATTTGTTATAACCATTTCCGTATTGGATGTACACTCTAAACTGCGGGAAGGCAAAAAACCCAGCCACCTACTCTCTGCCCTTTGCGTCCTCCCTCCCTGGAGTCCCCGCTCAAAAGTAGGCAAGGAATTCTTTATAACTATAGAGGAAGCAGATCCCCGTGGCCTGATACTTGTGGGTTTATCCCCCATTTATGGGTCGCAGGCAGGTTCCAGTTGAGCTCCTCTGCCAGCTCTCCCCACCCGCGACCTTACGTTGCCGGCTTCCAGTTCTATAGGTGTGCGCCTGTCTGCCCTGCCCCTTTTGTGACATCATCGGCAGGGTGGGTCAGCGCGCGTCTATTAAAGGAAGGCAGAAGTCGGGTGCGGCCAGGCGGATTGGGGGTGCGTGAGTTAGGGTCAGTTGTGGGTTGAGTTTTACTGGACTCTTGCAGGGTCTGCTTCATCTATAGTTACACTGCACATCAAGGTTTGTGCTATGTAGAAACGGAACTCAGGGGCCAAGGAAGCTGCCTAGAGTGCAACAGGGTGGGGAACACAAAATGAAAAGTAGGCAGTGAGTGTTCTACAGGGGAAGTGTTATGTGGTGATGGAGGGCTTATGAGCAGAGCTGTCAACCTTTCAAGCTCGTTCCTAGGGGTAATTGCTGAAATATGTTTGTGACCCTTCCCGACGCTGGAAGTGACGCCACGTGCATGCGCAGACCTCTCCTGAAGCCAAAGATTCCAGGCTGTGTATGCCCACATCGCTCTGTTGATGTCACTGAAACGCACATCAGATATTTGCCACAAATCATCCAAAATCGTGGAAAATCATCAGAAATCGGAATGAATGCTTAAAGGAAAACTATATCCCCAAAATGAATACTTGAGCAACAGATAATTTATATCAAATTAAGTGGCATATTAAAGAATCCTATCAAACTGGAATATATTAAGTAAATATTGCCCTTTTACATCTCTTGCCTTGAACCACCATTTTGTGATGGTCTCTGTGCTGCCTCAGAGATCACCTGACCAGAAATACTGCAGCTCTAACTGTAACAGGAAGAAGTGTGGAAGCAAAAGACAGAACTCTGTCTGTTAATTGGCTCCTGTGACCTAATAAGTATAGTTTGTTTGGTAAGTTTGTGTGCACCGTGAATCATTCGATCCCAGGGGGTGGCCCTTATTTTTTTAAAGTGGCAATTTTCTGTTTAGGATTACCCAATGGCACATACTACTAAAAAAGTACATTATTATGAAAATGGTTTATTTACATGAAGCAGGGTTTTACATATGAGCTGTTTCATGCAATATCTTTTTATAGAGACCTACATTGTTTGAGGGATATAGTTTTCCTTTATGGGTGACGGGAGACTGGGGGAGGGAGCCTAAAATCTGGTAACACCAAAAAAATGGATTGGGGGGTTACAAGAGACTGGCATATGTTGGGTGGGAAGACTTGGTGTCAGGCCTTGCGAACTAATGTAACACTTGTATTTTCTGAAAAAGGCTTTTTTTTTTACACCAAGATGGATAGGGATACTGGAGACTGGGCAGGGTTTAATCTAGCAAGTCTGGAGCAGTTTAGGGGCATGACCTAAACTTTCCCACTTTTTACTATTCAGAGGTATGTATGCCAACAAAAGCTAGGACTGGATTTTGGAAATATCTTTATTAATCTTGGTGTCCTACTCCTAATCTTACCCATCAAACATATAAATGTCATGAAGAAACTAATTTGAGCCCAGGATGTAGTCCCTAGTCATTCTGCATCAAGTCTATCCCCCTTTTCCCAGGACACCCTCTCTCCGATAAATGGCTCCATTCAGAGTTATTTACCAAAGAAAACATATTACTTAACACCTGTAGCAGGAAGCACCAATAGATGAGGCCTGGCATATCCTATTAAAGGGAAACTATACCCCTGAACATATTTTAAAAAACTGTTTCTTATAAATAAAGCCTTTCCATAAGAAACACATTTCGTCCATCGTACTGAAACACAGCCATTTTAAGTACTGAAGTCCATCCCTATAAATGGACACTTCTTCCTGTTTCATTCAGAACCTGCATTATTTCCTGTCAGCTGATCAGTGAGTGACACACAGAACATCACAAAATGGCCTCTCAAGACAAAACATGTCAAGCAGCACTGATATGTAAATGGCAATCTGATAAGATCTGATAGATTTATGAGTTTTCACAAATACAGAACTGAATCTGAACTCTAATGTGGCCAATAAAATTTGGGAATTATGAACGAAAACTGTGCTATTTGCAGAAGGTGATTTGGCAGTTTGACAAGGCAAGTAAAATGGCAGCTCATATTCACACAGAATGAATAGACAGGCAGTGAGTTGTCAGCTCAATAAAGACATCTGAACAGATCTCAACAGATCATGACAGAAGAATCCAGCCTGACTTCTGAGACACTATGAAGAAATGGTTGCCTGAGGCTAACTAACAAACCTTTGTAAAATTGGGGCAAAACCAGTGGTGTAACTAGATATTACTGGGCCCAAAGCAAATTACTTTTCAGGCCACCAAAATGTCTATAGGTTGACTTGTTTTACCAATTTGTATTGAAATTGTATATGAATTAGGGCCTCACGGGGCCCCTATACCTCCGGGGACTCCTGCTTCCTCTATAGTTAAGCCCCTGGGCAAAACGGCATTCGGTTATTTTTAGGCTACACAAACCTGTCATCCCAGTAACCAGTTAAACATCTCAGTTTCAGGAGCAACCCACTGCCTAATGACCCACAGCTGTTGTGTACCTGCCAGTCCTACTGTATAGCCTTTTGTTCAATGGAGCAGATCCATGCTTTACTGCAATGCTGCGAATTCTGTGGTTTAGCTGAGGACAAACACACATAGTCCTGATATTACGTAGAGGGCTCAGATTCCAGCTAAGCCATGTCAGTGGGATAGTTAAAACACGGCAAGAGAGGAGGGAAAGGGCAGGCATGAAATGAGAACTGTTCTATAAGCAGGAGGGGGGCTGGATTAAAGACACAGGGAGTTTATATAAAGTACTGAAAGAAGACAGCTAACATAAAGGGAGATCACTGGAGCAGAGGGAGGAGCAGAGTGGATGCTGGGAAGTAAAAGTAAAAAGAAATGAGATTAGGAGGTGAGTGTCAGAGAGTCAAAAGGGAACTAGGAGAGAGAGCTGCGATTAAACAGCCTGGAGAGAGTGAGAGGAAAATAAAGACAACAATGGAAAACCAAGAGGCAGAAGAAAATTAAACCATACAGACAAGAGGGTAAGGAGAAAGCTAACGAATGGTTGTCTTCGGAAAACGAAGCATTCCGAGTGCCATTCCGCCGGTGATTTACATTCTAGCCGGCAGGAAGGCATTTAAGGGAGATTAGTCGCCCGAAGAAGAGGTGATTTGTCGCTGAGAGTCTTAGCGTGTGTCACTAGCCTTAAAGAGGGAAAGCAAAAAAGGAAGCACAGGAAGGGTTAATGTGTGAATAAACACTGACACTGGCTGCACAATGCTCCTCTGTCCTTCTCCATATACCTCTATCCTCCTCCTATAGCTCTCCCCTGCCAGAGCAAACACACCCAGAGTAAACTGAACAAAGCAGTCACAAATGTCATACACAGGTGCAGGTGACTGTCCTTGCTCGAACCTTAACTTGCTGGTTTGTGCAACACCGGCCCCTTATTCCACTAATCCCTCCCCTGAGCACCGTATTGTCCCTGTAACTCCTTATTCCACTAACCCCTCCCCTGAGCCCCTTATTGTCCCTGTAACTCCTTATTCCACTAACCCCTCCCCTGAGCCCCTTATTGTCCCTGTAACTCCTTATTCCACTAACCCCTCCCCTGAGCCCCTTATTGTCCCTGTAACTCCTTATTCCACTAACCCCTCCCCTGAGCCCCTTATTGTCCCTGTAACTCCTTATTCCACTAACCCCTCCCCTGAGCCCCTTATTGTCCCTGTAACTCCTTATTCCACTAACCCCTCCCCTGAGCTCCTTATTGTCCCTGTAACTCCTTATTCCACTAACCCCTCCCCTGAGCCCCTTATTGTCCCTGTAACTCCTTATTCCACTAACCCCACCCCTGAGTCCCTTATTGTCCCTGTAACTCCTTATTCCACTAACCCCTCCCCTGAGTCCCTTATTGTCCCTGTAACTCCTTATTCCACTAACCCCTCCCGAGCCCCTTATTGTCCCTGTAACTCCTTATTCCACTAACCCCTCCCCTGAGCCCCTTATTGTCCCTGTAACTCCTTATTCCACTAACCCCTCCCCTGAGCCCCTTATTGTCCCTGTAACTCCTTATTCCACTAACCCCTCCCCTGAGCCCCTTATTGTCCCTGTAACTCCTTATTCCACTAACCCCTCCCCTGAGCCCCTTATTGTCCCTGTAACTCCTTATTCCACTAACCCCTCCCCTGAGCCCCTTATTGTCCCTGTAACTCCTTATTCCACTAACCCCTCCCCTGAGCTCCTTATTGTCCCTGTAACTCCTTATTCCACTAACCCCTCCCCTGAGCCCCTTATTGTCCCTGTAACTCCTTATTCCACTAACCCCACCCCTGAGTCCCTTATTGTCCCTGTAACTCCTTATTCCACTAACCCCTCCCCTGAGTCCCTTATTGTCCCTGTAACTCCTTATTCCACTAACCCCTCCCCTGAGCCCCTTATTGTCCCTGTAACTCCTTATTCCACTAACCCCTCCCCTGAGCCCCTTATTGTCCCTGTAACTCCTTATTCCACTAACCCCTCCCCTGAGTTCCTTATTGTCCCTGTAACTCCTTATTCCACTAACCCCTCCCCTGAGCCCCTTATTGTCCCTGTAACTCCTTATTCCACTAACCCCTCCCCTGAGCCCCTTATTGTCCCTGTAACTCCTTATTCCACTAACCCCTCCCCTGAGCCCCTTATTGTCCCTGTAACTCCTTATTCAACTAACCCCTCCCCCGAGATCCGTACTGTCCCTGTAACTCCTTACGATGGTGATTTACATAAAAAATGCTTTGTGTCATGGATATCAGCTTGTTCATCAATCAGACAGGTATCAAAATTCCATCTGGTGTACCAGTGTATAGTTAGTGCCCTTAAGAGACATCATTTTTGGATCTAGCCAAATGCCAAATCTTTCTCCATAGATTCAGTCTGCATATTATACCAAACCCAACTATTATTGAACTGCTGCCGATAGCAATGTTGAAACTGGAACCTTCCAGCAAGAAAATCTACAGGCAGCACCAAACTGTAGTCACCAGGGCAGAAAATGGCAAACGTGCAGCTGCCCATGTCCGAGCCCTGACCTACATATTAATGGAAGTACTGTGTGCCATGCTTTGATATCGATGTGCAACCTAAGGAACGTGACAGGACTTGAACGGTTTTGTAGAGAAGAATGGCCAAATATTGACACATCTAGGTGTGCAGAGTTAGCAAGGCCCTTGCCAACAAACTGCCACGTGTAACTGCTGCCAACGGAGCTTCCATTCGATATGAAAAGGGGGAGGAGGAACAGCTGAAAATGACTCTGGGAATTGCGGAGTTCCTTTTTATTCTTTTTAATTAAGAACTCGCTGGTATATTTTGTGCTATCCCAAGCAATACTCCCAATGTAAGGTCCCAATTCTGGGCTGGACAGTTATAGCCATTATAGCTGCATATTTTTATCATACCAGAGCAGGTTTTTCATGCAGCCAAAGCATGAAGCATGTTTTCTGAGAAAGAGGAGCAAACAATTGTCTCCTGACGGTGGGGCTCGTCTGTTCCCAACAATTAGCAAGACGAATAATATCTTCTCTGTATTTAAATGCCCCACCAAAACACTCCTGTACACACCCTTAATCGGTGCTCCCTTTGTGCAATACAGTACCCCAGAAGTGCTTGCAATAATTATACCAGCAAATGTTACTTGCACCCAATAACACACTAAGGGGGTTATTTATCAAAATCCGATTTCTTAAATAAAAAAGTCTGACCAAACTAAAATCCATGATGTGACCTTATTTATTATCAAAAAGCACAATTTAATCGGATCAGGGACAAACACATATTGTTGCCCCCCCCCCGGAATCGTATGTTTATTTCAGGCTTTTTCCCGAAAAGTCCAGATTTTTGGATAGGGACTGGCTTATATACAACCGCGGCAGGTTTGAGATTCTGGATTTTTAGATTCTGACTTTTTCCATCCTCGAAAAATTCTGTTTTTCTCCACTAAAAATTCAGATTTTATAGTAAAAAAAATAACCGAATGTATTGAATTTTTGGCATGTGGCCTTTAATTAATAACCCCCATAGAATGCATGCACTGATACGCCCTTTAAAGGAGAAACAAACCCTTAATAAAATAAAAACCTACCCCCCATCCCTACATAGACCCCCCTCCCTCCCCCCCAGTCTAGCTGCTTCTCCCCCCCCCCCCGCCAAATTCCCCTAACTCTTTACTTACCCCTCTGTGCAGATTTTGTCCAGCGGAGTTTACGGGCGTGAAGCAGCGCATGCGCAGTTGGAGCAATTTTCTGTTTCGCAACAACTGTGCATGCGCCGAAACTCATGAAGCGGCTGAAGATGACACCGTGAACTCCACTGCACGGAGTGGTAAGAAAAGAGTTAGGGGCATTTGCCCGGGGGGGTTCAGCTAGCCTGGGGGGAGGGGGGTCTATGTAGGGTAGGAGGGTAGGTTTTTTTTTTTTATTAAGGGTTTGTTTCTCCATTTTTTAAATGATTTGCTTTTTTCTTCCGGCTCTTTCGAGCTTTTCAAATGATCACCGGCCCCATTTAAACAAAAAATGCTCTGTAAGGCTACACATTTATTGTTACTGCTGCTTTTTATTACTCGTCTTTCTATTCAGGCCTCTCCTATTCATATCAATGTTCCAGATTGCTGAAACTGTGAACTGGAGAGCTGCTGAATAAAAAGCTAAATAACTCAAATAATAAAAAACAATTACAAATTGTCTCAGAATACCACTCTCTACATTGTACTAAAAGTTAATTTAAAGGTGAACAACCCCTTTAAATCTCACTTGCACACTGTAGAACACTATCAACGTCCATTACTAGTCTAACTAGTCCACCAAATGATCACTTGATGCAATAACAACACTTGTAACTGTTTGATTAGACAGCATAGTGCCAATGTTTGCAATTAGTCTCTTTAAATCTCACTTGCACCCAACAGTATACCAACAAAGCTTGCAATAATTCCAGAATTGCTGCCAGCGATCATGGCACCAATACAGTACAAAAGAATCTTGGACAAGGCAGGTCACTCAACTCCGCTCTGTTATTTTTATTGCAGCACAAACATTACAAAACAATCCACACTGTAATTGTTTCTGAGAGCCTTACGAACATAGTGATGTCAATGATTAAGGAGGAAATCTGTAAAAGGTCTAAATACCGGCCTTGTTCTTGGCTAAACACCATTGTCCCATGAATCTCTCTCAATAATGAAGTGAGCTTTGATACTGGCAGCAGTGAATACAAAAGAAACACTTGAGAGAAAAAAAAAGTCTTTTGAAAGCAGGTTCTTCAACATTCCGGCATGTTTAGGCACAGTTGCCCAATATTTTCACTGATGTGGCTAAAGGAAGAGATCTCGGTGATGGTGAGAGAGGACGGATTGTTGGGGTATGTTTGGTGGGAGCTACAGACCTTTCAGGATTTAGTCAGCCAAATTGGTCAGATATGGTGGACTTTTAAGATGATGCCCAGACTCTATGTGTTCAACATGGTACAATGGTTAAGGGCCACTCTGGCCAGGTGTGGGCAAAAGCTTGTATCTACCCGTTGCCTCAACAAGACGACATAAGAGTTGTACAAATGTTAATTGGCACAGGGCCGTCAACTAGAGTCCACCAGGAAGCTCACAGATAGATAATACTGCCGTTGGGTTGAGTTTACTTTAAAAGGAGTATCCAACAGACGCCAATTAGAAGTTAGCCTTTAGATAAATGAAAGCAAACGAGTCAAATACTAACTACAGTAGTTGCTATGGGTTACAGTGGGTAAATGTTACTGTTTGTTGAATGTAATCCTGTGGACATCCTCTATTCCTAGGCCAGGGGTATGGATCTAATAAAGGCTGTAGTGTGTTTTGGCAGCCATCGCTCACAGAATGATGTCCACTGTTTAAAAGAATGCTGTCATGTCAAAATGTCCCCCTTTGAAATATTTCTATTTCATTTTATGCACTTCTAATAAGTCCTGGGCAGTAATAAAATGTATCTACTTCAATAGAACGAGTCACACCATTTTTACATACACGGATCAATCAATGAACCACATTGTGGTTAAGAACAGTGCCAAAAACATTCCCATATGATTCCAATTTTCTCCTACCAACCAATCAGAGCTTAGTTTTTATTGCAAGACAACAAAGGGCCATACACTTTAGTGCCGCCAATTTCAGGTTTGTTAACCGGCAATCCCAATGTTGCTTTGCTGGAAAACTTACCACCCTGGGTATTGTACTTCTGAAGTGTATCAAGATATCTTAGAAAATTCAGCATGGCGGCCGTAAGCCAGTAGCAGTATGCCATGAGCATACATTGCACCATGAGCGTTGCGTTGAACAGATAAAAAAGAAGGCGAGATTAAACTGCCACACTTCTAAAATCCGGCACAAGATGAGGAGCACTGGCCCATGATTCCATGTTAGACACTGGGGTCACTGACTGGGTAAATCATAAACTGGCACAAGCCAAGAGTTTGCCATTTCACTGTCCTTGTTATCAAAGAATAACTAACTATGCCTGTAATATGGTGATTATAGTCGGTGCTATTCGTTAAAGAACAATCCAGCCTTGGTTTTGCCAAGCCCTATAAAGTGGAATACAAGTGCTACAATTTCCCAGCAGGAGATAATTATCTCACTCATTACACAGAGCAGTTTTATGTCTCTAGTTCTAATGTTCAAAGGTGTTGATTCAATTAGTCCGAATAAAAAAAAATTGAGTCGCTTTGAGCGAGATACCACTGTTATTATCACATTTTCATTTAGCCACAGCCAGTCACGTTCGTAACCAATCCAAATAGAAATAAACATCGGAATATCTGGATATGGGCAAAGGGCAAGCGTTATCAGAAATAGGCATGAAAAGAGACAATATTAAGAACAGTAAGGGAAGCAAGCAGGGGTGTAATTTCAGGGGTACAGGACCTGGGCATGCCAGGTTTGGCTGCACTCTGTACCCTACAGAAAATATGGCACCATGTTCATAGCACAGCCCTGTCGGCCATAGGCCAGTCCTCTCCGTAAAGCCTTGCATGGGGCAGGTGGTAAGGACAATGTCCCATTGTAGCCTAACTTGCATGTCTTGTCTCCTGCCCTTTATGAATACATATCTACCAAATGCAGGTGGAACTGTATTCATGTGGTTTGGGACACAGGTCTCTGGCTTCATTTGAGAGCACATGGATCTATGGCCATGATTATAGAGGGCCTCTATGTCCTTACGGATGTAGAATTTAAGTCCATAAAACAGACTATTCTCTACAAGTGCTTGGAGGGGCAGGGGGCCATAAAACGATTGAGTTGTAAATACTCAACCCATTAAATGCATTCTGAAGTTAAAATGGGTGGATATGTCTGCTGTGGGCACAAATTTGTGTTCAACGTGGAGATCTGATCAGGAAATGGCCTGACTGGCTCCATTCCATAACCCACACACTGCCAAATAACAGGCTCAAAAATGAGCATATGATAGCATAGGAATATTAGGGCTGCTGTACAATATCCTCTTCACGGCAATCCCGTGCAGTTTATAGGAACACTATCATCTTTAGGGATGCACCGAATCCAGGATTCGGCCGAATCCTTGTGCTTGCCCAAACCAAATCCTAATTTGCATATGTGACAAAAGAAGAATTTCTTCCACTTTTTCCTTTCCTGCCCCTAATTTGCATATGCGAATTAGGATTCAAGTTCGGTATTCATCTGAATCTTTCACCAAGGATTCGTAGATTCGGCCGAATCCCAAATCCGGTGCATCCCTAATCATCTCATTGATACAATTTATATTTCTTACTCCATCCAATTGGCCGCCAATAAAGGAAGAGAAGAAGGAAGAGACGGAGCATGTACAGTATTCGCGACCCCATCCTCATGTTATGCTACCCTCCTCTGCATCAGCATTTGCTCATAGCTTATACAGAAATAAACCATAAAACTATGGCCCTGTAACCAAACACAGTCCAACAGCCTTCAATGTTTGCTTAAACCCTGTACTGGGAGATTCTGTAAAACTGTGCCAGCAAATATATTGTGTGAGAGACATAAGGGCAGATTTATTAAGGTTCAAATGGTAAATTTGAATTTTCACATTTTTTTCTTGGGCAAAACTCAAAAATTCTAATTTGAATGTGAGATTTATCATGGAAACATTTCTATTTCCAATATTCGCCACCTAAAAACTGCCGGGTTCATTTATAAGTCAATGGCAGAGGTCCGTCGAACCATTTGAAGATGTTAATTGCCTTCCTGACATTTGAGGTTTTTTCGGAGGAAAACTCGATTCGAATTCAAATCGAATTTCGGGTCGTTCATATTAGATCGAAAATTAGACGTTCCAGTTTTTTCATAAATAACCTCCCATTCGAATTGTGAGTAAATTCTAATTTATTACAGCGAGTTATTATTTTCGGTCAAGACCAGTTAGCTTCCTCCTGTTTACAGCTGAACTAAAGGGTAATGCTGGGAGTTGTTGTACTCCGGGACAGTAAACTAGACAGATAGGGAGTCAGGACTTCCTCCATTGCTAAGGTCCTCGTATAATTCAGGTTATGTTTCCACAATTTCCAGACATAAGTACCAGTGGCAATAATGGAACCCACCAGCTGCTTCCCCAGCCGCAGCCATTTTTTCCGCGACATAAAACTTTGGCGGCCTATTAGCCCCGTGTGCCACTGGCCCAAGAGCAGTTAAGCTGTGCAGACTTGGGCAGATCTGTCTGTTCAACTTCATCACCCAAGGGGCCATTCTGGGGCCAAACTACCCAGAACATGCCCAGAAGTGGATTTCCAGCAGTGGTCCAATTGCCCAAATCAGGCGAGAGTGCCATCCAGTGTATAATTGTTTACACGCATCAGTGATCATTGGCATATACTGTACATCAGGAATCTACGTGACACAGATTCCAATCGGACCTTAAATATAGAATGGCTCTAACTCACAACTGTCCATGAGACGGTGTCATGGATGCACACGGATACAAGCAATGGCTGCCTTAACCCAAATGCCCCAGCCACCAATCAAATGCTGGCTTTCATTACAGTAATAGCTGAAGACAAGTTAAAGCTAACTGCTGACTGGTCTATAGGCCTGGGCCCCACACCACTGGCCATCTTCCTTACCAATGGATAAAAAGTGCAAACCAGCAAGCTGCAGCATCTCCCCGGCACTTCCATTTACTTTCTTGCATTCTAAAGCATTCCTGCCTTGCTTTAGGACAGGGATTTTAGAATATAGGCTCAGGATCAGGGCCACTGATACTCCCCCATCCAAAGGCTTCCCCTGGGATGCCGTGATCTGTATTTAATAACAGCTGGGGGAACAAACGCTGGAATTTCATGCTTTGTGCAATTCTTTGTCTTATCTTGGAACCCCATTACCCATATCCTTTACTAACTCAGGCCCTGAACATTTGAGATATCCTTAGCTATGTGGCTGTATTTAGGAAACCCACAGGCTGTAGTTCGGCTCTATGTACCTCCAAACTATAAACCACTTTGCAGGCTCCAGCTTGAAGTGAGGGGGTTGATTCCGGGACGTAGCAGGACATCTTACAGAAAGGGACAGAGGTATAACCTGTGAGGCCCCAATATGTCTCCTACCCCCACACTCCCAGGCCTCTCCTTTGCTCTGTCCTCTACTCCCCACACCCCTCCCCAAGAAGGGAGCCTTGCCAGCGTCCCCATCCTCGGTCCCCAGCGTCTGTTCCATCGCAGATGTCTCCGTGAGAGGAAATTCAGCTGCTCCCCTGTTTATTTGGCAAGAGAAAAGTTGGAACGAAGATAATAAAAACAGGAGGGAGGAGAGGAGTCACAGCTTTACTGCCAGCAACCCCCACCAAGCCCCCGACCAAATAGGACTATGGGGACACTATGACACTGCAAAGCAAAGGTTATTGAACATGAGTCTGTCTACTTCATTTAGCAGTGCTATGGTGACAGGAAGTGTAGCAACAATGGAGTCTGTCCCTCCCACTGCAGGGTGATACAGTGACACAGACAGGAGGGAACTATGGGACATGAGTCTGTCCCTCCCACTGCAGGGTGATACAGTGACACAGACAGGAGAGAACTATGGGACGTGAGTCTGTCCCTCCCACTGCAGGGTGATACAGTGACACAGAAAGGAGGGAACTATGGGACATGAGTCTGTCCCTCCCACTGCAGGGTGATACAGTGACACAGACAGGAGGGAACTATGGGACATGAGTCTGTCCCTCCCACTGCAGGGTGATACAGTGACACAGACAGTAGGGAACTATGGGAAATCCTAGAACAGCAGAAAGACATTACCCACAATACTTCAGGAAACACATCCAAGGAGTCAAAACCTGATTATTTAGACTTTCAAAATGTGAAAATGTCAGAGGTCAAAAAACCTAAACCCTGGGAGGCCTGACCTTAGCCCACACTATAGTTTTAGTATAAATAATGTGTGCTCTCCGGTATAAGTTCCCTTTCAAGGTTTTTTTAAAATTTGTTTTGCTTTTGTTAATAGACTATAATTAAAAGAAACAGCTTATATTTGTGTCAGAAAACAACATATAAATGTAAGTAGCTGGATTCATTAAGAACTGTGTATGCAGAGAGATTTGAAATCAATAGTCTTACTATCTCTCATAAAGTAACAGTCCTGTCCTGCTTTATGGCAGCTGAGATTCTAGCTATCTGTATAACAGAACATTCTGTCCCAGTGGCTGCACAGATCCTATCTGATCCCCATTGTAAGCAGCAGTCCTGTCCTGCTTTATGGCAGCTGAGATTCTAGCTATCTGTATAACAGAACATTCTGTCCCAGTGGCTGCACAGATCCTATCTGATCCCCATTGTAAGCAGCAGTCCTGCCCTGCTTTATGGCAGCTGAGATTCTAGCTATCTGTATAACAGAGCATTCTGTCCCAGTGGCTGCACAGATCCTATCTGATCCCCATTGTAAGCAGCAGTCCTGTCCTGCTTTATGGCAGCTGAGATTCTAGCTATCTGTATAACAGAGCATTCAGTCCCAGTGGCGGCATAGAGCCACATACTCAATCTGATCCCCTGTATAAAAGGGAATTCTGTATTTTTGAGGCTTTTTAATTACATGTATAGGATCTGTTATCAGGAAACCCATTATCCAGAAAGCTCTGATTTGAGAAGCCCATCTCCCATAGACTCCATTATAATCAAATAATACATATTTAAATTATTTTTTAGGAGACAAATTATGGTGATCCAAATTACAGAAAATCCCAGGTGCCGAGCATTCTGGATAACAGGTCCTTATATCTGTATTTCATATTTTGCCCCACAGCTCTTATGAATTTGGGGGGGGGGTCTTGCTTACCATAGCAATGGTAAAAAAAAATAATCTCAGAATATGAATATTTAAGGGTAGAAAGGTTGGCCATTTTCAGTCAAGGTCAACTAACCCCATGCCTTTAGTGTGTTAATGATCCAATCCAGGTAAGACTTTATTTAATGTCACCATAATGACATGGGGTAGTTGACTGCTCTGCATTTTGGATGATATCCATCATACTGCCCGAGTCGTCTGGACATGTACGACACCTGGGGGTCGGATTTTATTTCTGTCCAAACAGAAAATCATACCGTACGAGGGGCCATTTCAGATGTGGGCATGAGACATTTGTGAGACTTGAGGATGAAACTGGGGTCAATCAATCAGATAAAGGGATCTACCAGATTTGGTTTTGGACATTGTCGTATCATAATCTGGTCTAAATGTTTGGGATGTTACCAGTGTTTGGTCATATTGGATCCTTAAGGGCATATTCAATTTATTATAATTATTATTATTAATTATTATTATAAATTATTCAAATGTCAGGTTCAAATATATCAATTTAAGAAAATGTGTTGGTGATCAGTAACTTGCTCACGTTTTCCCCCCATTATCCTTTTTGTAAAAAAGCAACGGATGACAAAATGCATAAGCAAGAAAAATATCGACCATTGTTCGATCTTGCCCCCAAATGTTGTGTCACTTTAAAGCACTGGACAGCTAAAGGTGTTTCTTTTAGGGGTGCAACGTGCTGCAGGGTTTTTTTGGGGATTTAATCTAAATTTTAATATGCAAATTAGGGCTTGAATTTGTTTCTGTACTTGGCGACTATATAAAAAAAAAAGATTGTTTTAATCGACCGTAAATAGTTGTTAAGCTGGCCTATGTATGCATGTATATGGCGCCCTCCATAGAGTAACTGTGTTGTATCGTTTCCAGTCCTCTCTCACTGCAGACAATGGGAATTCCCACAAGTATGGCATATAATGCACATAAGAAACCCAAGAATCTGGCCACGCAATTTTCAGACGACGCACAGTTGTGTCACAATTGTGGTGATATCACAATGGGAAGCAGCTCCTGGGAACAGGAATCCTACAGTTTGATCTTTGACAATTGATCAAACAGGCCCAATTAATGGCTTCTACAGGTCAATTTGATCTTTCCCCAATATTTATCACTGAGCGACCCTTGAGGAATTCTCTTAGAACGGCTGCTCTGGGATGTCGCATCCCATTTGTTTGCCCAGGCTCTTGATATTGATGGAATGAGCTGTGCTAGAAGATCAATCGGAATTAGATTGAATCAGTCACTGTGACTCTATCAAACCCAAATCAATTTTTTAATTGAGCATATCAGAGACTGAGCCGGATTGAAGAGATATGTATTTTTTTAACAATGGAAAATTTTTGGCATGATGGGAAGTTCTTAATAGGAATTTTTAGGTTCACCTATTTAGAATTTATTGCCTGCACCAGGCAGCCTCCCTATTTTTTCTGAAAGTGGTGGTTGCCCACAGGGTCGGACTGGCCCTCTCTCCCAATCCCGTGGCCCTACCAAAAAAAAACAATTTGTGACACATGCGCGTGGCTTCTTTTGCACATACGCGTGGCTTCTTCTGCGCATTAGGGGTTCCAGAGGGGGGCGCTGGACAGCAGTCCCAGTGGGCCCTGGGCCCCCCAGTCCGACTCTGGTTGCCCACTGGGTGGCTGAAATGGGGGGCACATTCTTCATTAGTAATCATGACTCAATATGACTTCCATTGAAACACAGGACAGGATGCGGCCTTAATTCCTTTGCTCCGACTCCATCCAAGTTTGACCTGTGCCAGCTGCTACTAATGAACTAATGAAAATGATACCCCCTGCGCCAGGCAACTTTCAAGCAACCACCACCACATCAAAGAGATTCCTCTGAACCCTATTAATAGACCATGGCCCTTTCTGATTTGCTGTTTCTTATTAAATACAGATACATCATATCATGTTAAACATGGGCATGAGCCCCAGGTATCTGTCCTTTTAGACTAATGGCGCACGGTACGTTTGGTCCAACCTATCTTTGCCATTACCCACTGAAATTAGTGGAAAGCAGCTGCAGGTGGGGAAACGCATGTTTACCGCCATAACTCCATCTAAAAGCATGGTGACGAATAAAATGGCCATTACCCATACTATGAATAGCAATGTAACAAAAGAGATGGGACGCCAAGCACCATACATTAGTATACGGGAACCCCTGAATATTGATAAAAAATCATAACCCTATAGGATAGGTTGCCCCTACACTGATTTAGTTGAGGGGCCCATTATTGTATATGACTGCACATCCAGATGGAGTCACACTGGCTGCAAACTTACTTTAATTCCATTTAATAAAGCATGCTTTATATGCTGGCAGGTCCATAATGTACAGGTATGGTATACATTATCTGCAAACCTGTTATGCAGAAAGCCCCAAATTATGAGAAGGCCATTTCCCATTTTATTTTAATCAAATAATTCAAAATGTTAAAAATGATTTCCTTTTTCTCTGTAATAATAAAACAGTAGCTTGTACTTGATCCCAACTAAGATATAATTCATCCTTATTGGTAGCAAAACCAGCCTATCGGCCAATTTTTGTAGATTTAAAGGATGGAGATCTAAGTAATGGAAACATCCCTTATCCGGAAAACCCTAGGTCCAGAGCATTTTGGACAACAGGTCCCATGTCTGTGTTTACCATATACACCATGGGGCCCATTTACTTAGCTTGAGTGAAGGAATAGAAGAAAAAATACTTCAAATTTCGAATGGTTGAATTTGGCTACTTCGACCATCGTATAGGCTACTTCGACTACGAATTGAACAATTCGAACTAAAAATCATTAGACCAGTGATCCCCAACCAGTAGCTCGTGAGTAACATGTTGCTCTCCAACCCCATGGATGTTGCTCCCAGTGGCCTCAAATCAGGTGATTATTTTTGAATTCCAGGCTTGGAGGCAAGTTTTGGTTGCATAAAAACCAGGTGCACTGCCAAATAGAGTCTCACTGTAGATTGACTATCCACATAAGGGCTACCAAATGGCCAATCACGGCACTTATTTGCCACCCCTAGAACATTTTTCATGCTTGTGTTGCTCCCCAACTCCTTTTACTTCTGAATGTTGCTCACGGGTTCAAAAGGTTGGGGATCCCTGCATTAGACTATTCGACCATTCGATAGTCGAAGTACTGTCTCTTTAAAAAATACTTCGACCCCCTACTTCGCCACCTAAAACCTACCAAGGCCAATGTTAGCCTATGGGGAAGGTCCCCATAGGCTTCCTAACAATTTTCTGATCGAAGGAAAATCCTTCGATCGATGGATTAAAATCCTTCGAATCGTTCGATTGAACGATTTTTCCTTCAATTGTAGGAAATGCGCTAAATCCTTTGACTTTGATATTTGAAGTCGAAAGGATTTACATTCTGCAGTCGAATATCGAGGATTACTTAATATATATATGGGCTTGGCACAAACATTATATATATATATATATATATATATATATATATATATATATATATATATATATATATATATATATATATATATATATATAAATGTCAATTTAACATAAAAAAGTCATAGATATGAATTAGGGTTGACACAGCACACACGTCCAAGTTGAACGTTAAGACATTCCTACCTAAACTTCCAGTCGGTGCAGGGCAAGGCAGGGAAAAAAAACACCAATTTCTTATTTGTCCCATAAGGGGGAGAAAACAATATTTCCTAATTTCAGAACAGCAATCTCTAGATCATCACTGTACTAATAGTATTTTTGCTCTTCAACAGGGTGGAGGCTTCAGACATTAACACATACAGGGGGTTATTTATCAAAATCGAGATTTTTCTGATTTTTTTAAAATAAAAAAGTCAGACCAAACTAGAATCCAAGATTTGACCTTATTTATTATTAAAAAAAACCAAAATTTTTATCTGATCAGGAGAAAACTCGATAAAGTCGAGCAAAAATCAAACCATTTTTTCAGAGGTTTTTCTTGAATCGTATGATTTTTATTTCTGACTTTTCCCACGAAATAGTCGGATTTCCTAGCTAATTCCAGCCCAGACCACAGAAACTTACAAATAGGCTAGGGGCCTCTCCCATTGACTTATATACAACTTAGGCAGGTCTGAGATGGCGGATTTTCAGATTCAGACTTTTTGCAGCCTCATGATTTAATAAATCTTGAAAAATTCAAGATTTTTTTTTTTTTTACATTACAAATTCGGATTTTATAGTAAAAAATTACTCTAATTTTTCAAGTTTTTTGCATTTGGTCTTTAATAAATAAACCCCACAGTGTATTGTGTGTTCATCCTAATGATTTATTCTAATAAAAATGTTTCCTTTTTTTTTGGAGAGGCCACAGTCTCCCTAAATGTCCCACTCACTTTCCATCGAATTCATTATCTCAAATCAGAGCCAGGGTTCCTTTTTTTTACATTTATAAACTGTACACATCTGTTTCCAGTGTTCTTAGTGGGGAAATAGAGTTGTATTTTAATTAAAGACTCACTCTGCTCCCGCACCACATGTTCTGCATGGAAAAAAAAGGAGTTTTAATTTCTTCCCTTATTGTTTTGTTTTCGTGTTTTTCAGGAAAGTGAATTGTGTCTTAAAATGGGGAAGTTAAAAAAAAAAAAAGAGCAATAGAAAGAAATTCAAATGCAACGATTATAATATCTTTTTACGGGACCCAAAAGTATTCCAAAATGATCTCCATTAGAACTCGGACAAGTACAGATTATATTCGTGTGAACTTTATTTCAACAGGATATTACATTTGATGTTCTAATAGATCTATATTTAGGAAGATAGTTTTCTCCATTTGATAAATAACTCTAGGCTTTGTCTATAAAATTAGAACTGTCTTAAAATAGAATAAAAATTAATTTTCTCCCAAAATAAAATATTTCAAATATGACCCCCCCCCCTTTATGGCTATAACTCTTACACAAAGTATCTGAACAATGACGTGTCATTTAAACTTAATTGTTGCACGCGACGGTAGAGAGCAAATGCATTTCACTTTTCACTTTTGGCTGGATCTGAATGGCCACCGTTCCTCCACATATTATTATAACAATATTTGAATTTTTTCATTTGTATAATAAAAATATTTGATTTTTTTTCTTGGGAAAAAAATAGCAACACATCACAATACACAATGAAACAGGTTTTATATTTCTCTCTCTCTCTCTCTCTCTCTCTCTATCATCTATCTATCTATCTTTTGTAATGATATACAATAATAAACATTTGTGCAAATAAATGAAGACATCTATCTATCTATCTATCTATCTATCTATTCTCTATCTATCATCTATCTATCGTCATCATCTATCTCTCTCTATATCTATCTATCTATCTATCTATCTATCTATCTATCTATCTATTCTCTATCTATCTATCTATCTATCTATCTATCTATCTATCTATCTATCTATCTATCTATCTATCTATCGTCATCATCTATCTCTCTCTATATCTATCTATCTATCTATCTATCTATCTATCTATCTATCTATCTATCTATCTATCTATCTATCTATCTATCTATCTATCTACTTGTGCAGGTATGTAGTTGGCAGATAGATAGATGATAGAGAAATGATATAGAAATAAAAGAACAGAAATGGAACAAAATGGCGCTTTAATATGATTAATATGACTAATAGTCAACCTTTTTTTTAGATTCATGTTGCGTATTTATTAACCATGCACTTTCGTGAAAACAGGAAGGCCTTTGACGTGCTCAACACCTCTTCCAGGTTAAAGGCCACAGGAGATTTAAAAGTACATGGAAAAAGTGTGGGCCTGAAGCCACAGGAGTGACAGAGAAGGAAATCCTGCATTTCAGGGGATGAGGCCTGGTTTCTTTAGGGACCAGGTTAAGTACAAGTTGCAGGAGTAATATTGCAACTAGCTTATGTGAAAAGAGGTTGTTGTTTGCAACAAAGAAGAGACATTTAGAGTAAGACAACAACCAAAATATTTTTTGGAGAGAGGCAACAGTAAGGGAAGGTCCTCTATGATATAATTCTACATGATTTTTTTTAGTCAGTATGATTAGTTAATAATACAATTATGTGGTATAAGACTCACCGGGTGTGTGAACAAAGAAGGCCAGGTAGAGGTCCAGCTCTTTGATGGACACCCCAATGTGATGAGGCTGGACACACAACCCTGGGTTAGAGCATTGGGGTGACTTGTAGAGACGTTCCCCATCGGTGCTCTCCAGCGGGATCCCCTTAAACAGGATGACCATCACCAGGTCCAACCTCCACACCTTGTCCGCCTGACGAAGGCAGTCAATCCTCCGGATCTTCCCTTTCTGGTCTGGGTTAGAGAGGACACAACATGGAGGCTTCTTCCCGGTGATAGTAAGGACAAAGTCCTCTCGGAACTCTGGCCGGATGTCCTTACGGAGCTTAGCCAATAGTCGAGACGCCCACTTCTGCTTGATCTCAGGCTTCTCTCCCAATAACTCATCCTTCACCGCCCTCTCCTCGTCCTTTGACATTCGCTTCTCGTGCTTCTTGAAATACTTGCGTTTCCTCGCTTGAAGGTTGAACCATGTGTATGAAAATGCGCGGACATGTGGGAGAAGAGCTTCGATGAAAGGGTGAAATTCATCCTGGAAACAAAAGCAATAAAATTTAGAAGCCAAAAAAAAAAACTGCAGAAAAATACATATTTATTTTTTCATAAAATGTTTGCTTCTACCAAATATAGTCAGGCTTTATATTTTTTGTGCTGCATAAATGTTCTAAAAAAAAAAATTAAAGGAAATATTTTATTCCTCTGTCAATGGACAGTCAAGTGAAGGTGAAAATGTATGAGAAGGATGCGTGGTGTGTTATGAGGATGGCACAATGGAACGGGGAAGATGCCAAACGATTACCATCTCTTGGTGTCATATCGAACTGCCGGAGGAACTCAAAACCACCTAAATTCCAAGTTGAGCAAAATTATGGATAAAGAAAGAGGAAGCGGTCGATGATCTGATGAGAGGACTAAAAGACTGACAGGGGATAACACAAGGAATTAAACATATGTAGGGGGTGAAAAGGGTGAATTTATGTGGAGCAGCCAATAAACGCTTTCCAAAAATTTGGAGGGGGGAGCAAAAAATATATATATTTACATAAGGCAAACGCGGGGGATAAGAATACAAACCCCCAAACACACTCAAAGTTATAAAAAAGATAACGTGGCCTTAAACCAAGAAATCACATGTAAATCAACTCATGGACGCAAGACGCAGCAGGAAAAAAGACAAATATCATCTTGGCTACAAACTGCATAGCGAGAACATGGGGGGGGGAAATACGTTGTATCCTTGGCAATGTTAAACAAAAAGAAAAAATAGAAACTAGGAAGGAAAACAGGTAAATGAAAAGGAATAAAAGAGGAAGATGAGTTTTTTCAGTAGGAGCAGAAGGGAAAAGCTGTTTTTTTTCTGTCCGCTTAAACTCTCTCTCTCTCTCTCTATCTCGTTCCCTCTCTCCCCTGCTTTCACTCTCCGTGCTGAATTTGTGGCCAGCATCGATGCCAGGGAAAAGAGAGAGGAAAAAAAAAAAGATAGAGGGAGAGAGACTGATCTGAACAGTCCCACCTTTTTGGCAAAGTGAAATGAAGAAGCCAGCCAATGGCAGAGAAAAAGGGTGGGGAGAGAGAAAGAGAGAGAAAGAAAGAAGGGAGAGAGGGGAGTTGGGAGAGAAAAAAAGGAGAGAGTGAGAGTGAAAAAAAATATTGAAGACAGAAAAATGTTTTGCCAAAACAGACAACTTGAAATAAAAAAATTAAAGCATACGCAAAAAAGTTGAATGCCTTGCTTTTACCAAATTATAGAATTATACATTTTTTTTCTCTTTCCTTTCTCTCTCTCTCGCTCATTCTCTCTATCCTTGTTTATTTTGGTTTCATTTTTATTTTTGATTTATTTTGCC
Source organism: Xenopus laevis (assembly GCF_017654675.1). Lineage (NCBI taxonomy): Eukaryota > Metazoa > Chordata > Amphibia > Anura > Pipidae > Xenopus > Xenopus laevis. Next base: position 149,178,324 of record NC_054375.1, read on the forward strand.
ACGCAGGTTTTGGCAAAGGATTTAAAACAGTCGCTCATGGCTGAGGCGAGGAAAAGAGGGGGGAGGAAAGCAGATGCCTGTTTGGCATTTGTTTTCCTCTCTTTCACTTTCTCCATTTTTTTTTCTCCTCTTGCGGCAAATATCTGAAAATAAAAAAATTGGCAAAAATACATTTTTTCCTCTTCGGTTTCAAAAAAGGTCACCAGCTTTCTTCCCCCTTCACCCATGAAAGTAAAATATAATTCTAAAGCGTGCCGAATATTTCCCCCACCCTTTATCATAGCGATTTTGCTCTCCGCCACTGCTGTCTCGTTCCCTCGTTCGCTGCGGTTTTGCTGGCACTGCCCGAAATATTCCAGCCAAGTCACACATTTTAAAGGTGCTGCTTTTCTGAGTGATTTTCTCTCTTTGCTATTTTCCCGCTTTCTTAAATCCCCCATGCACTCATTCTTCCTCGTATCCCTTTCTCCTTCTTTAACTCTTTGAAGTCTGGTGTAAGTGAATGTGAGTGTCCTCAATATACCTTATTTCCTCGTCCCACTCAGCCCACGCCTTATTTACCCCAGAGTGCCTCCTTTCTTTCCTTCCACTTCATTTTCCCTTTTTTTTTAACTCTATTTTACATCGTTCAGGCATTTTTTACTATTTCTTCATTTTTACCATCCTTGAAACTTTTCTTCAGAGAAAATAGAATGACTAATTCCCTTACCGCACATTCTGTAGTTATCATTTTACTGCAAATATTTCCTCCTTTTGACTTTCCCTTTTTGGGGGGGATTAATTCTGTGAGTTCGATTTATGTATTTCCAATTTCGCCACCAATTTTGTTCTCGCAGAGAAATCACAAACTACTTGTCTGTCCCTCAGAATTTAGGTTCTACAGTTCCTTTTTTTGTTTCTTTTTTTACTTCTTTTATTTATTTCATTCCTTTTCATTTTATAGATGTATATATATATATATATATATATTTGTATTTTTTTTCATCCCTAACACCAAACACAGCAAATGTTTATTTCTTTTCCCAACGGTCTTCTGTTTTCTCTCTTTATCTCTTTCCCACCCTCCTTTTACAATGTTTTTTAACACTTGTTTTAAACGCTTGCTGTCTCTTGGGCTTTGTGCCTCGTATTTGTCCATTCTGATTCTTTCGGATTTTTTACCAGATTTTGTCATTTCTTATCCTCCCCTATTGATTTTCCTACCTTTGTTTTCCCTATGTTTTCACAGTTTTCTTACACTATTTTCCTCAGTTTTCAATTTGCTGTTCATTTTTTACTGGTTTTACAAAGCCATATGAGTTTGAAATTCTCTAACAAACTCCGCTCTCCTTTTTTTTTTTTTTTTTTTTTTACACAATTTGACGTCTCTTTTTATATCCAGCATAGTTTTTTCTCAGTTCTTTTTCTCATTTTGTATTTTTTTTCCAGATTTTTTTTGTAATTACTATTATTACTCTTGCTCTTTCTCTAAAACATTGTCATTTTCCCCTTTACTTTTTATAGCCTACATCAACTCTTTCATTTGGATTCCCAATTGTTATCTCTACCCCAGTTAATTGGTGCCCCATATATTTTCTCATTTGCACCTTATTAACCAGCTTATTCTGCTTTATGCTCATTTGCATTCTCCTCTTCTTTCCTTGTTTCTCTCTTTTCTCTCAAGTCTCTCTCCTCTCCATCTATCCTCATTTCAATGTTGCATAACATAAACGTTTTCTTGTACAAACTTACAAGCAATCATCTAACCAATTGCCGGTTAAAGTTTTGTGCGGCGAAGTAGGAACATTTTAGCACCTTTCATTATTATTTCATATACACTCACTTATAAGTAAGGTTTTAGAAACCTAGTTTTTCTTATACTCAGGTTACAAGATATATATATATATATATATATATATATATATATATATATATATATATATATACATATATATATATTTATACACAAGTTTTCTAAAGCACTGACAACTAATACAGTTAAGTTTTAAGTTCAACACGCACCTTGACAACTTTTTTAAAATACAACCAAAGGCTGGACTGCGCATACTTTCTACAAGACCCTAATTTGTATTAAAGTTATATTAGAAGGGCAAGGAGTCTAACCAAGTAATTGTATGTATATATATATATATATATATATATATATATATATATATATATATATATATATATATATATATATATATATATATATATATATATATATATGTTGGAATACACATAAAGTTTCGATTACCTTCCTTCCATTCAAAAGACCTTTTAAATATATTACAGACAATATATATGCGTGTGTCTATATATATATATATATATATATATATCCATAGTGATACAATCTCAAATTGTTCTTATTTCCCTAGCTTTAAATAACACTTTTCAGAGCTGCGTACATTCATATCCATAACAGATTGCTGTCACGGGGAACTGAAAACAAAACATAGTTTAGTGGTTGTGAGTGGAAAGTGTTAGATCGATTCTCTCACGCCAATCTTCCTAGTGAATACAAACCCTTTAGCTTCTAGTTAAGCATGCAGACAGACTCCATTCACTGCTGTGATATACACACAGACACATCTCCCAGCCTCTGTACAAACAGACCCCTCTCACGGGTCCATTTCAGAAAAAGATAATTCTATTACATCGTAGAAAGTCAATTTTGATTCTGTCTTTTGCCAGGAATAAGCTCCAGCAAAGGACAAAAACTTCGATTAAGTTCCAAAAAAGAGACATAAATGTATTTCTTCATAGCAAGTTAAAGCCAGGGTAGGGGTGAGTGTGTGTGTGTATGTATGTGTGTGTGTATATATATATATATATATATATATATGTATATATATATGTGTATATATATGTATATATATATATATATATATATATATATATATATATATATATATTCGTCCTCGGACTGGAGCACTCATACAAACAGAGGCCAACTGCCTGGGTGCAGGTTTAAGAAAAATGTGTATAAGGATTGGAAAAACCGCACACACAGGACTTGTATGAATGAAAGAAAAACAAAATTTTATTGCGACGTTTCGGCTCTGATACTAGAGCCTTCCTTCCTGAGGAAGGCTCTAGTATCAGAGCCGAAACGTCGCAATAAAATTTTGTTTTTCTTTCATTCATACAAGTCCTGTGTGTGCGGTTTTTCCAATCCTTATATATATATATATATATATATATATATATATATATATATATATATATATATATATATATATATATATATATATACTGTGTAGCTGGTGCACACGGCAAGCAGTCCAATGCCTGTGTGCTGGTTTATAACAATCTCATAGTACGCTCAAAAAAACCGCATCAACCAGGTCTTAGTGTGAAAAATCAAATAATCAAAATTTATTATCTTGATAATAAATTTTGATTATTTGATTTTTCACACTAAGACCTGGTTGATGCGGTTTTTTTGAGCGTACTATATATATATATATATATATATATATATATATATATATATATATATATATATATATATATATATATATAGAGAGAGAGAGAGAGAGATACAAAATACAAGAAGGGTGCCCCAGCACTCTTAATAGTATCTTGCTGTGCTTTTCGGTGCTCGCTCCGTTTGGAGACGCCGTCACATCCCCATGTAATATACAATTGTGAAAAGAAGAAGCAGCACTCGTGTATTGCAAAAAGATATATTAGAAAATCAATGTATCATATAGCAGGATGCATTGATTTTCTAATATATATTTTTGCAATACACGAGTGCTGCTTCTTCTTTTCACAATTATACATATATATATATATATATATATATATATATATATATATATATATATATATATATGTGCCTGCACTTATATATACGATAATTCCAGGGCCACTGGAATAATGTAATTTATTTACTTTGTGTACCCGTGTTATTCTCTACATGTGTAGAGGAATAATCACATAATAAATATATATGGATATTTCATATAAATATATATATATATTTGTGCTGAACATGCACTATGCTTTTAACTTTTAAAAGTTAAGATACTTATGAACTGTTATATATTATACAGTTAACAATTTACTCTTAAAGTAGTAGAGTTAAAAGAGTAGAGTTAAAAGCATGGTGCATGTTTACTACAAATATATATATAAGTACAATTTCTTTTATTCGGCTGTGCGTGTTATTCTCTACATGTGTAGAGGAATAATCACACAATAAATATATATTTAAAATCACATATTGAACATGCACAATGCTTTTAACTATATATTATATTTAGAAACAGAGAAAAATAAAATTAAATACAACCTACATGGTATTTTGTAATATATGTATTTTAATATTTTAATGTTTGTAATATATATATATATATATATATATATATTTATCTTATATATAATATACTTACTTTACACAACTAAAACAAAGTCAGAATCAATTTCCAAAAAAAAAAAAATTTAAATAGAAACAATTTGGGAGGTTGTTCAGATGAGCACCCAAGATTACTTACTGATACGAGTGAGTATATTTGTCTTTATAATACTATAAAATGTAATATCTTGTGCTTATGGTTACATGTAGAGATAAATAAATAAATATATATATATATATATATATATATATATATATATATATATATATATATATATATATATATATACATATATATATATATATTCGTTTTTAAAGTGTCTACACAATATTGTTTCAGTGCAAAGTAAATAGTTATAATTGCAGAACATTGACCTGCACTCCCATATCTTCAAGTGAAAGTTTTATTCTATACTTGACTTAAATATATGGGGCCACTGGTCCATCATTTGCACAAAAAAATAAATAAATATATATATATATATATTATAAGTATAAAAAAAACAAAGCTGGAGAAGGCCACACTAACCCAATAAACACAAGCTGCCACATACACACAAGCAACCCCGGTAGATGCTCTAAACTGTCAGCCTGTGATAGCAGAGACCAAGCAAAGGACAAAAGAGAAATCAAGATCTCGTACCATAATCCTGTTGTCTTTCCATGTCCCTCCCTGACACCACCTCATCTTCAGTTGGTGCTCCCAAGACATTGGCGTCCAGGTGATGACCCTCCAGACAAAGGGCAATTCTAGCCAGAGACATATAAAACAATGGGGGCAAATGCACTCTTTGGGGCGTCTCTGCAGACTTGTGTTTAGGAAAGATTGAGGCAGGAGACAGTTCAAGCAATTGGGAACCTTGGACTCCAATGTCCTGACATTTAAGCTACACTCTTCCCAATAGAGTCAAATGGGACGTCAGGGAGTTTAAGCCCCTGAAGGTAGCTTTACTGAACACAATCCAGACTGTCTAGTTCTCCCAGCCAGGAGTAATGGTCGATTCAAATCAGGTTCTCTCTTTATTTACAAAGGTGGTGGTGAAGAGTTTAATAATTGCCAAGTTTAAGGCTGGTGGAAGGTCAAGGCTTGTGGAAAATACAATTCCACAACTAAAAGAGTAATAGGAAGACCACGTCAATGCCAATCTTTCAAAGACTGGCATGCCAATTTCGTTGTCGTGTACCCAGTTGGCTGAAGATGACGGGATTACACAGAGAGGGTTCCTAGTTTAGTATTCCCATCATCTGCTATCCATCTGTTTGTCTTTTCACCGTTAACTTGAGACTTGCATCATGGTGCCCATTGGCTAAATGCACATGTAATCTGTAACAAGCGGATCAGGAGATTAAACTTCCTACCTGGGCATAGTAAAAGCCTTTTCATTTACCTCGGAACTGAACGACTGCTCTTAATTGCTCAAGGTGCCATGCTATGAACCACAGTAATAAATGCCCCTAATGACTCTCCATGAAGCACCAAGGTTAGAGATAGGTTTCACTGTGATTTTATGGGGCGTTTTTATCAGTTGGATGCACATCAGTGCTTCTAGAGATGCGGGTCTTTATCTGACAGTCCATCGGCACAAGTTGCCATACAAAGTACATCAACAGCACATCGGAGCAATCACAGCACCAAGCCTACAGTCGGGATGTTCACCCAGAAACATTTTCTTTCGTATAATGAAATCCCAATACATATTACAAATAAACAATTCAGTGGTTGTTAAATTGTAAAAGTAATTGCTACCAGGGATGCCGAAACCCCGAATACTTCACAAAAGATTTGGCCGAATACAGAACCGAATCCTAATTTTCAGATGCAAATTAAGGGTGGTAAGGGGAAAACATTTTTTACTTCCTTGTTTTGTGACAAAAAGTCATGCGATTTCCCTCCCCATCCCTAATTTGCATATGCAAATTAGGATTTGGATTCAGTTTGGCTGGGCAGAAGCATTCAGCCGAATCCCGCTGAAAAAGGCTGAATCCCGAAACGAATCCTGGATTCGGTGCATCCCTAATTGCTACTGAAAACTCCATTCTATAGAAAGATACCTATGGGACATGTTATCCAAAATGCTCGGGACCTGGGGTTTTCCGGATAACGGATCTTTCTGTAATTTGGATATTCATACCTTAAGTCTACTAGAAAATCATTTAAACATTAAATAGACCCAATAGGCTGTTTCCCCCCCTAATAAGGATTAATTATATCTTAGTTTAGATCAAGTACAAGCTACTATTTTATTATTACAGAGAAAAGGGAAATCATTTTTAAAAATGTGGATTATTTGGATAAAATGGAGTCTATTGGAGACGGCCTTTCTGTAATTCGGAGCTTTCTGGATAACAGAACAAATTATGGTAAAAAATAGTTTTTGGATATCCATCCAATAATAAACAGCTATCCCAGATGTTAGTAAAAAATACAGTAATGGGCTTATTTATCAAACACAATTTAAAGACTTTAATGTTTGCTTATTTATTAAAAAATATAAAAAACTCGACAGTATACAATCATAGGGAAAACTCCAATGCCTTGAATTTGTGATTTTTATAAGGTCAAAATATAAAAAAAATTGAAAAACTCTAATTGAATAAATGGCTTGACTTTAGGACCTCTTGACTACAGGAACTTGCAAGCTTTTAGATCCCAAAGTTTTACATTCGAGTTTTTTTTGTGCTTAATACATACCAAACATTTACGTTTTTGAAAATATAATTTGAATTTGTGAGTTTTTGTGCAAAAATAATTCGAATGGTGGCACAAATTTTAATTGGAACCTTGACAAACCACCCACTATATAAAAATAATAGACTGTGTCGTGGAGCACAACAACATGGCAAGTTTTCTATGAATTAAATATATTTTTGTTGTGTTGTAACACCGGTTTTAGTGCAATGTTCTGTTTTATCTACCCAAAAATACTGCTTCGACTAGGGAATTAACAGCCGAAAAGTCTAGTATCTTTGTGCCGTTTTCCTTCCTATCCCTGTTTGTAAAGATATTGTGTATATTGATACGAGCAACTCAAGTGCCACAAAGACATATGTCATGTTTATAAAGAAACCACAGAAATGTAATCGATTCCACACGCAGAAAGGCACTGGACCATAACTGGTGCAACTGTTGGATAAAGTGACTGGTGCATAGTAATCAATGAAGAATGTTGTTTTTGGATATCTACCCAACGTTCTCTGTATAAATCCGGAGCAGTTGTTTAACCAAATAGTAGTTAGATTTGTGTCTCGGTAGCTTCATCCTGCTAATGCACTGATCCATACATATATGTTAATACCCACAGACACATGAGATAATATAAATTAAATTATAAATACAAATGTACAATCACATTCCAATTTCAGGGATGTATAAATACACCAACATCAATATAGTACTATGCTCCATATACAGAGGCTGCCAGTCCACTGATACACCAGTATCAAAACCAGTGGACCGTCTCCTTCCCTTTTTGGCCCATGGCAATTTAATATCCACGACAAATGGCCGGAATGTAACACAGGGAGGAAGAATCAATCTTGGAAAACACTCTCATCAACTTCCCACCTGCCCATCAGCAGCAGAGAGTGATCCATTTTACAGGAAATTATCGTACAGATATGGGACCTGTTATCAAGAATGCCCAGGAGCTGGGGTTTTCCAAATAAGGGGTCTGTAATTTGGAACTTCATACCTTAAGTCAACAAAAAAATAATTTAAGCATTAAATAAACTCAATAGGCTGATTTTGCCTCCAATAAGGATTAATTATATCTTAGTTGGGATCAAGCTACTGTTTTATTAATACACAGAAAAAAGGAAATCATTTTTAGAAAATTTAATTATTTGGATAAAATGGAGTCTATGGGAGATGGCCTTCCAGTGATTCAGAGCTTTCTGGATAACGGATCCCATACCTGTATCTATACAGCTGAAAACACATGACAAGAAGCGAGGAAAGCAGGGGAAAAGAGGAAATGAAGTTAAAAAAGAGGGAACAAGGGATGGGAGATGGAGTTTAGGGAAAGAATGTATGGAAACTAAAGAAGAAGAAAGATGTGGTGTCTACAAGAAGGGAAAAAATATAGGTATGGGACGTGTTATCCAGATTGCTCGTGACCTGGGGTTTTCCAGATAAGGGATATTTTCATAATTTGGCACCTCAAACCTTAAGTCAACTAAATATTATTTAAACATTTTATAAATCCAATAGGATTGTTTTCCCTCCAATGAGTAGTAGTGAAGGTTGAAAAAGATGAAATGGTGAAGAAGCATAGGACCTGAGTGAATGGAAGGAAGGTAAGAATGGGAATAAATTGGAAAGGGAAAAAAAAGAGAATTAGGGGAGGTGAGGAGAGACAAGTAGAAGAGACATAGAGTAGAGACACAAACACGAGGATTAAAGAGAGAATGTATTCACAATGCAGATACCAGTGATGAGGAAAATAGAGAAGACAAAGGGGAGAAGGCATTTTGGCGAGTAGCCCCTGATCTCAGGTGTCCTGATGGACCCCACTGACTGTATTCCGGCAGCCAGATAGATACATGCTCACTGCTGAAACACAAAGAAATATTGACTTCTACACCCATTGCCGTTAAACTGTGAAATTCGTTCTGCCTTGCGCCGTAAGCGATAAAACCACGTCCGTTGTGCTTTGTCTCCTCTCTCTCAGCTTTGTCTTCATTCAACTCGAAATGTCTACAGACTTATATGGCCTCCAACTAAATTGTTTAGTTATGTAACAGTCGTAAGTCATTTTCATGAGAATTTCACTTGGAAAATGTGTGCACTGCCCCTTCTCCCCGTTTGTGCCAAATCCTGCAGTTAAGGCTTAAGGAAACACACAACTTTCAATGAAAGGTCTCCCAAAAAACTTCAGACCCCATCGTTTTAGCCCATCTGAAGAACTTTACACTCAAGCTAAGGTAAAGTCCCACCCAAATTTTTCTTTAAGGAGTTAATGTTTTCCTACCGGCCACATGTCCTTATTATTCCGACGATGTATGTTTATGGCTACAGTCTCAACCGAGACTCCGGGTTCATTGATTTCCCCCACTGAGGGCAGTGCCAGCCACCGGGGGAGGTAAGAAGCTTCATATCTGCCTGGAAATCTGTTTTTGCAGCTGTCAATGTCCCTTTAATATGCTTCTAATTCAATAAACAAGTTCAATCACATTACCCAAAAAGCCATGCCGGATTACTTCCTCATTGCACGGCACCAAGAGATATCTGGGGTTACAGCTGCCGGATTTATAGAATTCCTCCTCTGGAATAAAGGCCCAACAATCTGCTCGTAAAGCCCATGTAACACCATGAAAATCTATCTATTTTTGTTATAGCTTGTATCTGTTCAACCAGCCCCTACAGATAAACTATTTCAAAACAGGAAATGTCCTATTTTATGACTGTCGTAGTTTACACAAATTAGTTGCTACTCCCTACAATTGTGTCCCCTATTCCACTTAAATGGATGTCTCCATAGCTACGCAGCAGCTTATTTCTATAACCTATATATGAGTTTCTGAAGCCCACACATGGTTTGTACCAGGGATGGACCACAGTTATGTTATACGTAAATGCATAGAAACCCCTTTCATCTTTTTATTTAATGGTCCTTTAAGGGTCTGCAATTAAATGGTCCTGCAATTACACAGGCACCAGTTTTCTGAATTTAATGCCAATTGATCTACAATGAAACCATTAATTCCATAAATATCAATCAAAAAGGACATACTGATTTAAGTGGGAAAAAATATCAATGTTGACCATAGGCTTCTATAGGATTGGACATGTCAGATCAATGGTTATAGCTGGTTGGACAAGTTTAATTATAAACAAATACATGACTATGGAACTAATTGGCCTTAGCCGTAATTTGCCTCTTCCCAACTCCCCACAATTAGTCAGCTGAATGGAACCATGAATATTCCAAGGTCTCCAATCAGGACCAGCAAATAGACACCATGTACTGCTAGGGGCCCGGCTTAATATGGCTCACATTCTACAGTCTGCTAAACAAGCTGTCCCTATAAATGATAATACGACTAGCACCGCCCAACTTCAAGCAGCAGAAACGGGTTGCAGGCAGCCGAAAAGCACTTGATTTCTGGGTAACACTTGACTGTGTGTGTGTGTGTAAGTTATAGACATGGCGGCTAATGGCTAGGTGACAGTTTTGTGCAAATATTCATTTTACCCGTCCTTGATAAATGACCTCATGTGTCTCTGAAGTGAAGGAAGAGATTAGATAAGAACATATATGTGTAACTCTTTGCGAGAAAAGGAAAACACACTGAAGGGTTAGATGGACTCGCCAACAGTCGTCTCTTATCAGTGCAATGACTCATTCCCAGCCTGTAATAGGCAAACAATTGCTGTGAATCACAATATGGATCCCATCGACCTCAGAAGCACCGGCTACTTGAATGTTCCATGAATTGAACTAAGGGTGGTGTGTGTGTGTCAAACAAGGCTATGAGGTCTGTAGAGCTTACACTCCAATATACAGAGGGACACAGATACAATATAGGGAGAGGAAAACATTGGGTAAGGGAATCCTGTCCTGCAGAGCTTACACTTTAATATACAGAGGGACAGAGATAAAATACAGGGAGAGAAACCATTGGGAGAAAGGAATCCTCCACTGCAGAGCTTACACTCCAATATACAGAGGGACACAGATACAATATAGGGATGGGAAAACATTGGGAGAAGGGAATCCTGTCCTGCAGAGCTTACACTCTAATATACAGAGGGACATGGATACAATACCGCGAGAGGGAACCATTGGGAGAAGGGGGATCCTGTCCTGCAGAGCTTACACTCCAATATACAGAGGGATACAATAGAGGGAGAGGGAACCATTGTGAGAAGAGGATCCTGTCCTGCAGAGCTTACACTCAAATATACAGAGGGATACAATATAGGGAGGGGATAACATTGGGAGAAGGGAATCCTGTCCTGCAGAGCTTACACTCTAATATATAGAGGGACATGGATACAATACAGGGAGAGGGAAACATTGGGAGAAGTGGATCCTGCCCTGTAGAGCTTATACTCTAATATACAGAGGAACACAGATACAATACAGGGAGAGGGAACATTGGGAGAAATGGATCCTGCCTTGCACAGGGGCACATTTATAATCCAGGGTGAGGAGGTATTATAGGGACAGTGTTGCTGGAGTTACACTTTATATGAACTTTCAGCTAAAAGCCTTACACCATGTTTTTCTTTACCAACACTTCTCTGGAATGAGGGCAACAGTTTAAATGATTTAAATAGGATCACTGTTTCATATTAACGTTGTTTCTTTATAAATTATCTCATCACGTGTTCTCACCACAGCCCACCACATTTAGTCAAATAAAAAGCAAAAACTTTGTACGAGAGATATTGAGAGCAAATGGGCCAATTAAAGAGGTTACATGGGGAAATATGGGGAGTTGCAGAAAATGGAGCAAAAGTGATGAAATAGGAGGAGTTATAGGGAGGGTTATATGGAGCAATAGGAGTTATAGGGAGGGTTATATGGAGCAATAGGAGGAGTAGGGAGGGGTTATATGGAGAAATAGGAGGAGTTATAGGGAGGGTTATATGGAGCAATAGGAAGAGTTATAGGGAGGGATTATATGGAGCAATAGGAGGAGTAATAGGGAGGAGTTATATGGAGCAATAGGAGGAGTTATAGGGAGGGGTTATATGGAGCAATAGGAGTTATAGGGAGGGTTATATGGAGCAATAGGAGGAGTTATAGGGAGGGGTTATATGGAGCAATAGGAAGAGTTATAGGGAGGGATTATATGGAGCAATAGGAGGAGTAATAGGGAGGAGTTATATGGAGCAATAGGAGGAGTTATAGGGAGGGGTTATATGGAGCAATAGGAGTTATAGGGAGGGTTATATGGAGCAATAGGAGGAGTTATAGGGAGGGGTTATATGGAGCAATAGGAAGAGTTATAGGGAGGGATTATATGGAGCAATAGGAGGAGTAATAGGGAGGAGTTATATGGAGCAATAGGAGTTATAGGGAGGAGTTATATGGAGCAATAGGAGGAGTAATAGGGAGGAGTTATATGGAGCAATAGGAGGAGTTATAGGGAGGGGTTATATGGAGCAATAGGAGGAGTTATAGGGAGGATTATATGGAGAAATAGGAGGAGTTATAGGGAGGGTTATATGGAGCAATAGGAAGAGTTATAGGGAGGGATTATATGGAGCAATAGGAGGAGTAATAGGGAGGAGTTATATGGAGCAATAGGAGGAGTTATAGGGAGGGGTTATATGGAGCAATAGGAAGAGTTATAGGGAGGGATTATATGGAGCAATAGGAGGAGTAATAGGGAGGAGTTATATGGAGCAATAGGAGGAGTTATAGGGAGGGGTTATATGGAGCAATAGAAGTTATAGGGAGGGTTATATGGAGCAATAGGAGGAGTTATAGGGAGGGGTTATATGGAGCAATAGGAAGAGTTATAGGGAGGGATTATATGGAGCAATAGGAGGAGTAATAGGGAGGAGTTATATGGAGCAATAGGAGTTATAGGGAGGAGTTATATGGAGCAATAGGAGGAGTAATAGGGAGGAGTTATATGGAGCAATAGGAGGAGTTATAGGGAGGGGTTATATGGAGCAATAGGAGGAGTTATAGGGAGGATTATATGGAGAAATAGGAGGAGTTATAGGGAGGGGTTATATGGAGCAATAGGAGGCGTTATAGGGAGGGTTATATGGAGCAATAGGAGGAGTTATAGAGAGGGGTTATATGGAGTAATAGGAAGAGTTATAGGGAGGGTTATATGGAGCAATAGGAGGAGTTATAGGGAGGGGTTATATGGAGTAATAGGAAGAGTTATAGGGAGGGTTATATGGAGCAATAGCAGGTGTTATAGGGAGGGTTATATGGAGTAATAGGAAGAGTTATAGGGAGGGTTATATGGAGCAATAGCAGGTGTTATAGGGAGGGTTATGTGGAGCAATAGGAGGAGTTATAGGGAGGGGTTATATGGAGCAATAGGAGGAGTTATAGGGAGGGGTTATATGGAGCAATAGGAGGAGTTATAGGGAGGGTTATATGAAGCAATAGGAGGAGTTATAGGGAGGCTTATATAGAGCAATAGGAGGAGTTATAGGGAGGGTTATATGGAGCAATAGCAGGAGTTATAGGGAGGGTTTCATGGAGCAATAGTGCCCGTGGTTGGTATAAAAGGGATACCTGACACTGCCTTAAAACAAGTCTCATAGAATTAATACATTATTTCTAGTATGTGGAGAAAAAATATATATTAATTTGTTATTGTAATGGTATTTCTTGTTAATGCCCCCTGTGTCTCCACTGTTGAACTTCAGCTCCCAGCATCTTCAGAGAACTTTAGGCATTAAGTTTAGTTCTAGTTGATGATCTCTATGGTATCTATCTCTAGGTACATGACAATCATTTAACTCTCCTACCCCCCCCCCCTCAGATTAGCCCCATCCCCATGAGCTTTTCAGCCCTAGCCTGGCTCTGTGATGATTACCCCCAGCTAATATTCTCTCACGCTCCAGCTCTTTGTCACTATATCTTTCTCCTAAAAACTCTCCCTCTCTGTCTCCCTGCCCTTCTAGTCTGTCTCTTTCATTAGCTGGCCTGAAAATGTTTGGGGAGGGGGTTAGTTTCCAAGGTAACAGACGGTGTTACCCTGGCATGGTGTCACCCCTGGCACAAATGGCACATGGTGTGAGTCGGCTGCTGACGTGAGCAGAATCTCCTCCAGAGGGCACAGAAAGAGAGCGAGAGAGAGCACAAGTAGGATTCCCTTCTCCCAATGGCTACCACTCCTTATATTGTGTTCATGTGCTACTTTATATCAGAGTGCAAGCTCTGCAGGGCAGGATTCCCTTCTCCCAATAGTTCCCTCTCCCTGTATTGTATCTGTGTCCCTCTGTATATTCAAGTGTAAGCTCGGCAGGGCAGGATTCCCTTCTCCCTGTATTGTATCTGTGTCCTCTTTATATTAGAGTGTAAGCTCTGCAGGGCAGGATACCCACTTTCCAGTGGTTCCCACTCCCTGTATTGTGTTTGTGTCCCTCTGTATATTAGAGTATAAGCTCTGCAGTGCAGGATCACCTTCTCCTAATGGTTCCCCCTCCCTATACTGAATTTTTGTTCATCTGTATATTAAAGTGCAAGCTCTGCAGTGAGGGATTCCCTTCTCTTAATGGTTCCCTATCCCTCTATTGTATCCCCCCAAGGGAATTTCACTTCCCTGTGTTTTAGGCACATTAAACCTGCATCTTCTTGATAAAGTATTTACCTAACCTCTGTTTAGGAGGTGATTTAGGCCATGTTCAGTTCCAGTTATTTGCAGTTTAGCAGGCAGCCAACAGAATTCTCAGGAATTGCCCCCGACTGCCACATTTTCAAGTGGAGATTGCCTGGGACACCAGTAAGTGCAGGTGATTGTCCTTGAATGAATCTCCCCATGTGTCACAGCATTTAGGCTAAATTATAGGGGGCACAAAAAACTGTGCAATAGTCAGCATGTTGTACCACAGGACCCCCCTGCAGCTACTGGGTCTGCCATGTCTATAGTCACACCCCTGTCTGTGGCCAAATCTCAGAATGAACAGGAACATGCTGGAGAGCTTGGAGATTTGAGAGGAGTTGCTTTGGGCAGTTTCTGACGTCGTTTAACCTACAAAGGGAGCAAAGAGAAAACAATGGTATCGTATTTGCTCCTAAATATCAGTGCACTGGGTCCTGGGTGTGTACGGGATTAGTTTATGTAAATTCCAACGTTGTAGTCATGGTACATGATAGATGAGAAAAACCCCTGCGGCCGATATGTATCAAAAGCTCTCAATAAAAACCTTTCAAACATTCTTTAATGCTCTCCTTTATGCACTTATATTACATGAGTAATATGGAGCAGCCCTACAAAATGGTGCCATTTGCCATCTTGCAACCAGTCAGCATGGAACTGGGTGCTATCCAAGGCATATCCCTTCTGAATATGAGAAATGCTTCATATAACCCACCTGCTAAAAACCCTACCCACCTACCCACCATAATCAAAACACACACGGACATGCGGAACACCACATATAGACTACTGGCTACAGGGACCACCCACTTACCCATCATTCTGTGCATGCTATAGTTACTAATGTGGACCTTCTTGGACTCTACCCATCGTTTCATGTGAATGTATGATCTGGAATAAGTGAATTGGTGAAAGAAAGCACACCTAGATATCATTATGGAGTAGACATGTGATAGGCCAAAAATCCCGATCACCACATAAGCAGGTGGATACAATCTCAGACATGGTCAATCCAAATTTAGTCGTTTGTGTGTTTCACCCTATCATTTTAAGCCCACAAACGAAATAATGATCAACCAAAATGCCTGCAAACTAGCAGATTGACTTAATTTGCCCGTTCTCAAGGCAAACATCACTCTTATCATAAGTCTATCAACAGTTTCTAAAATGGAAAGTCTCCATGGCCGAGCACTATCTCAATTCAGACTAATAAATGTCACAATCTCTCCAGGGCATGGGTTTCTCCTATGGTAGGGCTACTTCTTAAGTCTGACAAATTCAAGCTTTAAGGTCATATCAATATAAATGTCTCCATCTGGTCATTCACCCATACAATTCCTTTTTGCCATTAGTAACATGAGTCACCCTTACTGTTACCTTATGGAATCAGCCAGCATTGCTCAACTTATTCCATGTTCTGGGCCAATTATCTGCTATGCCCACCTGACTGCAGGTCCTTGCCTTGAGACTGGTTGATAAGTTAGTGGAAAGTTAGGGTAGAAACAGGCAACACACTTTTGATGGATGTTATCGCATCAACAGATCCCATTCTCTAAGTCTACTGTATTTTCACAGTACAATTGATATTAAAACCTAAACTGTAAATAGGGATGTCACCCTGTGGTATTTCACAAACACAGTCAGTGAACCATCAGCTCGCTGTTAAATTACCAGTCCTTTCCTCCCTTTGGTGACGCATTTTGCTCCTCAACCCTGCCCTTTAAGCCCTCCAACTCTGCTACCAGCTCTTACATTCTCTGACCCTCCCTCAAAACACCTATACATGAGACAAATTGGAGCGGCTTCAAATGTTTTTTTTTTTTGCCTTCCTCTGGATCAACCGGCAGTTAGGCAGGTTATATAGGCTTAAAAGGTTGAACTTGATGAACGTGTGTCTTTTTTCAACCTAACCTGAACATTCTGAAGATATAATTATATCGCTCTGGTCTCCAACATTCATTTAGTTTCATATCTGCTGCGTATTTCCGACTCTAACCATGATTGATATATGTAAGTCTTGAAGGCCACATCAACGTAGATGTCTCCATCTGGTCTGCCAGCCTTGCAGCAAGTCATTCCATTTGTACTATCTTTACAGTTTCCTTCTGAAATAAGACAGCACTGGCCAAAGTCTTCCAGTTACTGGGCCAACTGTCTGTTATACCCACCTGTTTGGGTCTGGAGCCAGTTCCACAGAACAAAGTCACATTTCACCTTCATGAAGCATTAACTACCAGGGGTGCTTCGCCAATGAGGCGTGTTGAGGCTGTCGCCTCAGGCGGCAGCACCCCACTAGGTCCCAGGGGCAGCAAAAATGCTGCTCCTGGTACTTTACGAGCGAATTTTCGCAAAAGCATTTATTAGGAGGGAGTGAAGCCTAACGCGTTTTGTGCCTGATGGAGCACTTACTCACAGCCTGGAAGACTTCTGGCCAAGGCATGGAAATAATTAATTATTTCAGAAACACTCAAACTTGATGAGCAAGTTTCTTATCACTTAGACAATTTCATTGAATAAATGCATTGCAGTAAAGCGACAAATATCACTAAATAAATAAATATTTGGACTGAAAACTCTGTGTCAAAGGGGAAGTGACATTTTGTAATTTTTACATTTAAGAATTTCCATTTGTATTATTCTTAAAAGCAGCAACCTTTTAAAGTTATTAAGCATTTGATCCCCACCCTCAAACAATTAAGCATATCTGTTGACTGCCTGATGTTTGGTGAATCTGGGCCATACCGGGCTGATCCAGCTGTTCTGGTCTCAAAAAAAATCCTTTAAGTTAACTTTTAGTATGTTATAGAATGGCCAATTCTAAAGAATTTTTCAATTAGTCTTCAAGTTTTTTTAATTATTTGCCTTCTTCTTCTGACTCTTTCTAGCTTTCAAAAAGGAGGGGGGTCACTGACCCTCATCTGAAAAAGCTAATAATCCGCAAGGCTACAGATTTATTAATATTGTTACTTTGCATTATTCACCTTTTAATTTAGGCCTTTCCTTTTCATATTCCAGTCTCAATGCATAGTTTCTAGGGTAATTTGGATCCTAGCAACCAGATTGCTGCAAATTGAAGAGCTGCCGAATAAAAAAACGAAATAACTCAAAAACCACAAATAATAAAAAATGAAAACCCAATCGCAAATTGTCTCTACGCCACACTAGCTAGGGGCAGATTTATCAAAATGTGACTTAACAGCTTAAAGGAGTTGTTCAGCTTTGAGATAACTTTTAGTATAATGTTGAGAGTGATATTATGAGACAATTTGCAATTGGTTTTTTTGTGGTTTTTGAGTTATTTAGCTTTTTATTCAGCAGCTCTTCAATTTGCATTTTAAGCAATCTGGTTGCTAGGGACCAAATTCCCCTAACAACCATGCATTGATTTGAATAAGAGACTGGAATATGAATAGGAGAGGCCTGAATAGAAAGATCAATAATATAAAGTAACAATAATACATTTGTAGCCTTAGAGAGCATTTGTTTTTTAGAAGGATTGGAAAGCTGCAAACAGTCAGAAGAAAAAGGCAAATAACTATAAAACAATAAATAATAAAAAAACAATTGAAAAGTTGCTTATCATTGGCCATTCTATAACATACTAAAAAATTGCCCCTTTGAACCACCCCTTTCATAAATAAAATCTTACCCATGTTCTATTCATTCCTATGGGATTTTTAGAACCGTATTTGGGTGAGATGTATTTACTCTGAAAGTCACAATTTTGATAAATCTGCACATGGGGCATTTTGTCTGCAGCTGCCATCTTGCTGGTGGATGACATTAGTGGCCAAATACACTGTCTGCTCACAGGCTTCCCCATATCTCCCAATATAAAAAAAGTATTAAAATCTATATAAATTAGGCCTGTTTTATACTGTCTGCTCAGTGGCGGAACTACCAGGGCAGCAGGGGGTGCGAGCGGGCCAGGGCCCGCACCCCCTCAGGGCCCCCAGGCAGTCCGTTCACCGGCGGTACGGAGGGGGGCGGGGCCCGGTGGCGAGTCACGCACCAGGGCCCGCCCCCCTCAACGAACGCTACTGTGTCTGCTCCAAGTTAAGCCACAATGTCCCTGAAAGCCCAACCACTTGCCTCTGGGGTCCGCAATGATGGGCTGACCCATCTAAGGGCAAAAACACACGCTCAGATTTGGGGAGATTAGTCGCCCAGCGACAAATCTCCTCTTCTTTGGGGCGACTCATCTCCCCAAACTGCCTCCCGCCGGCTAGAATGTAAATCGCCGGCGGGATGGCACTTGGAGCACTTCGTTTTCCGAAATTGCCCGGTTTCCTCTTGAGGAAACTTCCGGCGACTTCAGAAAACGAATCGCTCCGAGTGCCATCCCGCTGCCAATTTTCACTCTAACCAGTGATTTACATTCTAGCCGACGGGAGGCAGTTTGGGGAGATTAGTGGCCCCGAAGAAGAGGAGATTTGTCGCTGGGCGACTAATCTCCCCAAATCTGAGTGTGTGTCTCTGCCCTTAACCTAGAGAGTTGGGGGTATGTGCTTTAATTAGTATACAAAGGAGGGAGTATGCACGGGCCAACAGACTTAATGAGAAAGTCGCCAAAAGTCTGTCTACACAATTTGTTTTGTCCCAGAGACTCTGGAGTCTGAGCAGCCAATAAATAGGTGTATAGACATCCAAACAAAGCCAACCAATCACAGTTGAATGCAGCTTTCTACTGGTATCAGACTGAGCTGAACTACTCCACAGAGTGAAGGGTTGCTGAGAGTTGTAGTTTTTCCTGCTTTCCCTAAAATCACGGACCTTGCATGGAGACAGAGATTATTTATCCTCTCTATAAAGCTATGTTTCTGACACGTTTATCCCCCTGAGCCAGAGTAAAGACATATTTCAGGCCGTGGACCTTGTCAAATCAAAATTCCAGCCCCGATAAAGGATTGAAGCCATATAACCTTAACGCTCGCTCCCATATTTATTTGGATTCAAATATAGATCCGGCGCTGAACCACAGCAAAGGACATGACCCGTATTTGCTGAGCAGCCATTCCTCTGTCCAATTCCAAGTTACACACTTATGCTATGGGATGAATATGAGGCATTCTGTTGACGTCAGATAAGCCCGCAGGGAGTAGAATCTCTGTTCTCCATCAAACAGAGCCAAACTTTCGGCAGAGACGATATTGTCTGCTGCAGAGATACTCGTAAATTAGAAATTGGGTCCAAGACATGGTTCTCCCCAGCTTCAGAATGTGAAAAGTAAAGGTTGCTGCTGTTTGTTCTATTTTTATGCAGAGACCTATTCAACTTGCACCGGCATTACTGCCACTGCTATTAGTATAACCCCATATTTATTAGTGGTTTGCTGTACGACAAACCGACCGAAGAGCTCAGGGATTAATGATAATCCAGTGGGGAAGCCCAACCGGTCTATTAGTTACAGCTTCTTGGCAGGGAGAAGTCTTCTTAGCGTTTAGTGGTAGAGTCACAGTAAATTAAAGGGAGCGGATAAAGAACAAATAACACATTGTCCCTAAAACCAGTAGGACTGCCACCAATGTGCCGCCATTGTTGTCAGATTCACGTTCACAAAGCAAGTTTTGACTCCTTTAAAAGGATTTAAAGGGCGGTTCACCTTTGAGTTAAAGTTAAGTAGGATGTAGCGAGCGATGTTCTGAGACAATTTGCAATTGCTTTTTAATTTTTATTATTTGTGGTTTTTGAGTTATTTAGCTTTTGATTCAGCAGCTCTCCAGTTTGTAATTTTGGCAGTCTGCTTGATAGGGTCCGCGTTACCCTAGCAACCACGCATTGATTTAAAGGAGAGACTGGAATATGAATAGGAGAGGCCTGAATAGAAAGATGAGTAATAAAAAGTAATAACAATACATCTGTAGCCTTACAGAGTATTTGTGTTTAGATGGGGTCAGTGCCCACCTCATTTGGAAGCTGGAAAGAGTCAGAAGAAAAAGTCAAATCAGTAAAAAAAAACTAACCACTCTATAACATACTAAAAGTTAACTTAAAGGTAAACCACCCCTTTAACTAGTTAGAGAAGAAGCCTTAGCAAAGGCAAAGGAACTAATTCCATGGCTGTTTTAAGTAGGGATCCACCGAATCCAGTATTTTGGATTCAGCAGAACCCCCGAATCCTTCATGAAAGTTTTGGCCGAATACCGAACTGAATCCTAATTAGAATATGCAAATTAGGGGTGGGAAGGCGAAAACATTTTTTACTTTCTTGTTTTGTGACAAAAAGTCATGCAATGCATATCATGCATATGCAATTTAGGATTCGGCCGATTCCGAATCCTGCTGAAAAAGGCCGAATCCTCAACCGAATCCTGGATTCAGTGCATCCCTAGTCTTAAGATATGTACGTTTTTGGAAATTGGATTCGTTTAGTAAAAGGTGCATACAAATACTAAAAATACTTTAAAGGAGAAGGAAACCCCCAGGGCGCTAAACCCCTCCCCCCCTCCCCTGTGCTGCCCCCCCTCCCTCCTCCCCCCTGGCCTACCTGTCCCCCTGGGCAAATGCCCCTAACTTTTTACTCACCCCTCTGCGCAGGTCCTGTCCACGGAGTACGCAGTCGCCATCTTCTCCCACGCGCGTCTTCTTCCTGCTCTGATCGGCGTTTTCTGGCGCATGCGCAGTAGGAACAGGTACCGGTACGGCTCTACTGCGCATGCGCCGAATGTCACGAAGTTTTCCGATTTCACTTCGTGACATTCGGCGCATGCGCAGTAGAGCCGTACCGGTACCTGTTCCTACTGCGCATGCGCCAGAAAACGCCGATCAGAGCAGGAAGAAGACGCGCGTGGGAGAAGATGGCGACTGCGTACTCCGTGGACAGGACCTGCGCAGAGGGGTGAGTAAAAAGTTAGGGGCATTTGCCCAGGGGGACAGGTAGGCCAGGGGGGAGGAGGGAGGGGGGGCAGCACAGGGGAGGGGGGGAGGG
Source organism: Xenopus laevis (assembly GCF_017654675.1). Lineage (NCBI taxonomy): Eukaryota > Metazoa > Chordata > Amphibia > Anura > Pipidae > Xenopus > Xenopus laevis. The sequence goes on from NC_054375.1 coordinate 149,199,899, forward strand.
GTTTAGCGCCCTGGGGGTTTCCTTCTCCTTTAAGAAGGGACTCTCTGGGGCTTTAAGAAGTGATTCCAACAACTGTACTTTGGGAATTTAAATGGATGCTGCCATGTTCAGCATCTCTGCCTCTCTTGCCTTCATTTACTCCTCCCTTTATGTACCGAGTCCCTTCCCTAAATAGTAGGGATGCACCGAATCCACTATTTTGGATTCGGCCGAAACCCCGAATCCTTCACGAAAGATTCGGCCGAATACCGACTGAATCCTAATTTGCATATGTAAATTTATACTTTCTTGTTTTGTGACAAAAAGTCACGTGATTTTCCTCCACGCTTTGGATATGCAAATTAGGATTCAGATTCGGTACAGCCAGGCAGAAGGATTCGGGCCGAATCCGAATCCAGCTGAAAAAGGCCAAATCCTGTCCGAATCCCAAACCGAATCCTGGATTCAGTGCATCCCTACTAAATAGGCCACTCCCACCTCCTCTTCCTATCCAGTAAATTCCAATCAAAGGTTGCTATGCCAGGCAAAGGTTGATGCTGTTTGTTCGATTTCTATGTTTATCAGTGGCTGTCAGCACAGTCAACCACGGTGGCCACCATCTATTTAAATACACAGGGTTCCCTCCTTTCACCATTTTATTTCCCCCGCATGCATCTCCTGCCCCTGTGAGGAGTCACGCCCACCCAAGGGTTTCAAAGCAAAAAGCCTGACAACAAAATTCAGTAACCTGTCAGAAAAATCACTTCTGACACATGGGTGTGGAATCATCTTGCTGCACGGTTCCCAAACTGCAAATCTGTATGTAAATATATAACCCCAGGGATCAACTTCCCCTTTAATTTGCATAAAAGCAATACAAGACTGCAAATAAATGTCATTCAGTCAACACTGAAATTAAAAAAAAAAAAAGAGGGGGGGAAGTGGCATTGCTGTGTTTGAGCTATTGCACGTGGATCTCCCCCAAACACAAAGCCCATATAATTTAACACCAAGCACGAAACGCGAATGGCTCGGATATATTCTCTCTCTCTCTGCAGGTATGAGGATAACACGGCCATACAGCAGCTCTTTATAGGCATTCGTGGACTTTGCCATGGCTGGACTGACTGGCTTGGGTTTATAATCACGGCAATAGCTTTATGGCTGTCAAATTTAAGGTTAACCCCTTCTGTATCAAGAGAAACATCATTAATATGTGTTACTGCGCCGTAGTCTCAATGCAAGACTGCTGCAAGCAAGCATTATAGTAGCGCTCACTTATAGGCATGAATATTCATACTACAGTCTTGCAGTGAGTGGATTCATGGATTGGGTGGGAAGAGGGGGTGCGGCCTAGTGGGTGCCTCCTTTTCCAGTGTCCCCTTCTCAGATGACATCACATCCAGTATTATGATGTCACTGCATTTCTAGGATGGTGGGTTGGCGGTAAATCCAATAGGATAGGGGTTTCAAGAAGGTGAATATGAACTGTAGGCCCTAGGGTGGGACAAGAACAGGCAAGTCCTGGGAGGGTGCAGGTCCATTGGATTATAGCCATGCAGGGACCTTTCTATTTTACTGGCTAGTAAATGGAAATCCGCTGATAAAGGAATTTAATCGATACACACTGTCCTTGGGCAAAAACCTGCCATTTTCTCAATTCCTCCTGAGAATGCTTGTGAGAAGTCCCCTAAATAGGTAGAATCCGTCATACGGCCCCAGTATAGAAAATAATACCCCAGGATTATTAGGAATTTATTGATTTCACTATCATTGTATATCTGTCAGGACTTCAATACAATCTGAGATACTCAGTCCCATTATTCAGAGAGGGGAGATCATTATCAGGTATAGATACTCAGTCCCATTATACAGAGAGGGGAGATCATTATCAGGTATAGATACTCAGTCCCATTATACAGAGAGGGGAGATCATTATCAGGTATAGATACTCAGTCCCATTATACAGAGAGGGGAGATCATTATCAGGTATAGATACTCAGTCCCATTATACAGAGAGGGGAGATCATTATCAGGTATAGATACTCAGTCCCATTATACAGAGAGGAGAGATCATTATCAGGTATAGATACTCAGTCCCATTATACAGAGAGGGGAGATCATTATCAGGTATAGATACTCAGTCCCATTATACAGAGAGGGGAGATCATTATCAGGTATAGATACTCAGTCCCATTATACAGAGAGGGGAGATCATTATCAGGTATAGATACTCAGTCCCATTATACAGAGAGGGGAGATCATTATCAGGGTATAGATACTCAGTCCCATTATACAGAGAGGGGAGATCATTATCAGGTATAGATACTCAGTCCCATTATACAAAGAGGGGAGATCATTATCAGGTATAGATACTCAGTCCCATTATACAGAGAGGAGAGATCATTATCAGGTATAGATACTCAGTCCCATTATACAGAGAGGGGAGATCATTATCAGGTATAGATACTCAGTCCCATTATACAGAGAGGGGAGATCATTATCAGGTATAGATACTCAGTCCCATTATACAGAGAGGGGAGATCATTATCAGGTATAGATACTCAGTCCCATTATACAGAGAGGGGAGATCATTATCAGGTATAGATACTCAGTCCCATTATACAGAGAGGAGAGATCATTATCAGGTATAGATACTCAGTCCCATTATACAGAGAGGGGAGATCATTATCAGGTATAGATACTCAGTCCCATTATACAGAGAGGGGAGATCATTATCAGGTATAGATACTCAGTCCCATTATACAGAGAGGGGAGATCATTATCAGGTATAGATACTCAGTCCCATTATACAGAGAGGAGAGATCATTATCAGGTATAGATACTCAGTCCCATTATACAGAGAGGGGAGATCATTATCAGGTTTAGAGCCAGTGCTTATTACAGGCAGAGCAGAGTTAATAGGATTTTCACCTCTCTCCTGTTTGCTTTGCTCCTTTGCAATGACCTGTTTTCCCTCTAATCTTTTATTTGCATAGCAAGTTAAAGGGATACTGACACCATTTAATATATCAGTTCTGCCATTCTGTGGATGGTATGTCTATGTTTTGAGCAAAAACATCCTGAAAATACTGTCCCGCCATTCAGCAATTTAGGCACTAGGATGTGGGTCTCATAAAGACACATGGGAATGGCTGCGGCCTACAGGTCCAGAGAATTTTTCTTAAAAAATATCGTAATTTGTAAAAAAAACAAAAAAAACTACCATTTACTAACCCTCAAACCAGCCACCATAGAACTCCATAGAACTACTATTACTGTAACTACTGAGCATCTTATTGACATTGACATTTGGAACAATGTCCTATACAAATGTATAAACATGATAACTTTACCAATCAATGAATGGGGACTGGCTCACTGTATGTTATACCTTGAAACACAATAAAAATAAACTAGAGGTGGTAGGGTGTAGTTCCCCTTTAACCAGGAGACACTGGTGATTGTCATATGAGCTCCAGTCCCAGTAGTGATACAGTGACATAGACAGGAGGGAACTATGGGACATGAGTCTGTCCCTCCCACTGCAGGGTGATACAGTGACACAGACAGGAGGGAACTATGGGACAGGAGTCTGTTCCTCCCACTGCAGGGTGATACAGTGACACAGACAGGAGGGAACTATGGGACATGAGTCTGTCCCTCCCACTGCAGGGTGATACAGTGACACAGACAGGAGGGAACTATGGGACGTGAGTCTGTCCCTCCCACTGCAGGGTGATACAGTGACACAGACAGGAGGGAACTATGGGACATGAGTCTGTCCCTCCCACTGCAGGGTGATACAGTGACACAGACAGGAGGGAACTATGGGACATGAGTCTGTCCCTCCCACTGCAGGGTGATACAGTGACACAGACAGGAGGGAACTATGGGACATGAGTCTGTCCCTCCCACTGCAGGGTGATACAGTGACACAGACAGGAGGGAACAATGGGACATGAGTCTGTCCCTCCCACTGCAGGGTGATACAGTGACACAGACAGGAGGGAACTATGGGACATGAGTCTGTCCCTCCCACTGCAGGGTGATACAGTGACACAGACAGGAGGGAACTATGGGACGTGAGTCTGTCCCTCCTACTGCAGGGTGATACAGTGACACAGACAGGAGGGAACTATGGGACGTGAGTCTGTCCCTCCTACTGCAGGGTGATACAGTGACACAGACAGGAGGGAACTATAGGACATGAGTCTGTCCCTCCCACTGCAGGGTGATACAGTGACACAGACAGGAGGGAACTATGGGACATGAGTCTGTCCCTCCCACTGCAGGGTGATACAGTGACACAGACAGGAGGGAACTATGGGACGTGAGTCTGTCCCTCCCACTGCAGGGTGATACAGTGACACAGACAGGAGGGAACTATGGGACATGAGTCTGTCCCTCCCACTGCAGGGTGACACTGACTAACAAATTCCTTGCAATTCTAGTAAGTGACACTCTTCATTTAATAGCGGGTGCTTTCCCTTTAATAACACTACACTGAGGATATATATATATAAATATACACACAGAGGAAAAAAAATCAAGTTAATGCAGAACAGACCTGACTCTGCGCCAGCGCGACCTGAAATAACTCCAATATCACTCACACAAGTTTGTTTTGATCAAAGTACTATGGGCCTGGGATAGGGGGAGAAGGGAAGAGAGAGACAGACAGGAGAGGGAAAGAGAGGGGGAAACTTATGAAGTGGGACACAGAGATATAAATACGCAGGAGGAAAAGGGTTAAGGAAAATGGTAGGAAGGAAGAAGAAACAAATTGGGGTTGCTGCAGGGGGTGGGTAACAAAACAAAGCCCATGGCGCCCATCACACCCGCTCAGCAGCGCTCCCCAGCATGGAACCCCTCAGCTGCAGGGACAGGGTGTACGTTGGTTGAGGAAAGGCAAGGGTTAATTTCACACCCCCTCCCTGCCGGGCCTGTCATTTCCTGGGGCTGCCTGATGAGGTGATTGTAAAGTGGGGTTTAAATCAAGGCTTGCGCTGGCCATGAGCCCAGAGCCAGGGAAACAAGGGGAGCGAGAGAAAGAGACATTAAGAAAATGGAGTCCTGTTAACTCCAGCACTGCTGGGAAATGCAGTATTCTCCACCCCAGGGGTAGGTTATTTGCAGCCTCTCAAGAGATCATCAAACTAAAACTTCCTTCCTGAATGAGGATTACGGGAGTTGTAGTTACAAAATATGGTCTTGAGTGTAGCAAACTGTACTACCTAACTACAATGAGGTTGTAAGGTTGTTACACCTGGCCCCAGACTAGCCTCATTGTCTTTTCTCTAGTCCTCCCACTTATCCATATAACCGCTCCGTATAACTCCTCCCATTTATCCCTATAACCACTCCCTATAACCCCTCCCATTTATCCCTATAACCCCTCCCTATAACTCCTCCTTTTTATCCATATAACCCTCCCTATAACTCCTCCTATTGCTTTATATAACCCTCCCTATAACTCCTCCTATTTATCCATATAACCCTCCCTATAACTCCTCCTATTGCTTTATATAACCCTCCCTATAACTCCTCCTATTTATCCATATAACCCTCCCTATAACTCCTCCTATTGCTCCATATAACCCTCCCTATAACTCCTCCTATTTATCCATATAACCCCTCCCTATAACTCCCCCTATTGCTCCATATAACCCCTCCCTATAACTCCTCCTATTGCTCCATATAACTCCTCCTATTGCTCCATATAAAACTCCCTATAACTCCTCATATTGCTCCATATAACCCTCCCTATAACTCCTCCTATTGCTCCATATAACCCTCCCTATAACTCCTCCTATTGCTCCATATAACTCCTCCCTGTAACTCCTCCTATTGCTCCATATAACCCCTCCCTATAACTCCTCCTATTGCTCCATATAACTCCTCCCTGTAACTCCTCCTATTGCTCCATATAACCCCTCCCTATAACTCCTCCTATTGCTCCATATAACCCTCCCTGTAACTCCTCCTATTGCTCCATATAACTCCTCCCTGTAACTCCTCCTATTGCTCCATATAACCCCTCCCCCTTCATTCCATGAAGTGGTTGAATTGGCAGATACAAAGGACAGTATCAAGGAGGACCTGGTGCCTTTATTTGCAAAAGAGAAAACATGAGCCAACCAGTATGATCCGTAGCACAGTGTTACTTCAGGGACTTGAGGCCATTAGGTCACATGCTCAGCATAGTTATCACTTGGGCCCTATCCTTGACAAACAGAAGAACACTGTTATATACCCAATTGGAACACACAGGGGTTATATAAGTGGAGTTGTTTGCACCCAATGGGGAAGTATTCCCAACCCTGGAATTGTTCCCCTCTCAGAGCTGCGGCCTGTCTCATTCCGATCTGAGTGTGGGAAACAACAGTCACATGTCCCACGAGGATCCCACTTCTTCTAACGTAATAGAGGAGCTGGAACACTGGTGGGACACACGCTACACTCACCAACACTCCTGTTCTCTACTTTATAGACATTGCTCCTCAAGCCCATCAGTCCCTCTCCCACTGGAGCTTGCAATCTAATTTCCCTTTCACATTCATAATACAATTGCCTAATAGGGGTTTGCCACCTGAAACCAAGACAAAAGTGAGAGAAGTCTATTTTACATCCTCCACCGCTCCCTAATTCTGCATCAACATACTCATCCCAAGACTCACACACTAGGGCCAATTTTATCAGGAGCCAATGAACCTGCCTGTATGTGATTGGGAGAAACCAAAGTACCTGGAGGGGACACAGTGAGAGCCTACAAACTACATCACTACCATGAGAGCAGGGGGTGTGACTGCACCTGGGCTTGGTCTTCTTCAAGATCATGTTGTTGTACATGTTTTTCGAATGGGTGGGGAGCTGGGAGGCAGGGAGGGTTGCCACCTTTGGGATTTAATGAGATTGGGTGGGAGGCAATGCAGGTGACATCACAGGGAAAGTGTGGGTGATGTTGGGTGCGTGTTAGATGACATCAAGGGCAGTGCTTGTGACATCGGGAGTTGGTGAGTGGTGACTGACCAATCGCAAATTTCAAAAACCAGCCAGACAGTTTTGTACGGGGCAGCCCAGTTTTCAAAACAGGACAGGTGACAAACCTAGGGGCAAGTTTTACCCCAGGGCCAAAGGGGCTGCAGTTATATCACTGCTCCATGCAGACAGTTCCCTTGGTGGAATTGAACTCAGGACCCCCAACTGTAATCCAGCAATACTAACCATGGCACCGGTGCCACAAATCACAAATTATATGATATAATAATGAGATGATACAGTGTTTATTCTCTATATATATCTGATAACTACATTCAATATATTCAACAGAACCAAGGGGGAACCAGAATGAATAATGCAATGAATCAACTCAAACACATTCCCTGTTCCGTAATACTCAGGGTCTCTGTTCGATTCTAAACTCTAAGAAAATCCTATATATTTAACAGAAAAAGCTCCCCTGGAAGTATTCAAACCTAAACTGTCGACTCTTTAAAAGACCGTTTCACAAAAGCGCCCCGGATCGCAACGGCACAACATCTTGTAAAAACGGGATATAGCATTTTTTGTGTGCGAGGGTTCATTTCTAGGCGAATGGAGAAATGATTAAAACAGGATTAAAAGGACTGAGCAAAAAGAAAAAAAAGCAAAATCTGCACCCAAAAAAGGGCAGCTTTCCAAACCTAGGATTTATATATTAATGGGGAACTCAAGGCTGAGAGTAAGTGTGCTGCTTTCGGATTCTCTACCTGAAAGGAAAGCGCTCGCTAATTACTTACTTACTAATAATAAGCAATTTCAGGCACATTAGTAAGTAAACATTTTTGAGGGTCGTTTGTTATCCAGAAAGTTCCAAATTACGAGAAGGCCATCTCCCATAGACTCCATTTTATCCAAATAATCCAAATTTTTTAAAATTATTTCCCTTATCTCTGTAATGATAAAACAGTAGTTTGTACTTGATCACAACTAAAATATAATTAATCCTTAATGGAAGCAAAACAGCATATTGGGTTTATCTTATGTTTAAATCATTTTCTAATAGACTTAAGGAATGAAGAGCCACATTATTGAAAGATCCGTTATCCGGAAAACCCCAGGTCCCGAGCATTCTGGATAACAGGTCCCATACCTGTATATACATTTTAATTATGGTCACTTTATATTTCCTATATGTTGGTGCCCTAAATTTAATTTTTGATCAAACTAAATTTAATTTGTGATCATACGGAAATGCAAGCGAATGGGGATTCCGATTATTTTAATGAGGTTGAGAAATCAACTAATAGGCTAAAATAAAAGTTTAAAACATTTATGATGAGGCAAGGGGTAACAATGGGAAGGGCAGCAGAGGGAGAGAAGAAGAAATAAAGAGAAGGTAATGGGGAAAGGACAGAGAAAGAAAGGGATGAAAAAACCAGGACAAAGGGAGAGATAAAGGAGGCGTAAGGAATGGTCTGATGGTGAAAGGGGATGAAGAGGAGAGGAGCCAGACAGGTTTTTATGCAGCCAACTTGGCGCAGCCAAAAAAAGAACCCCCTATATTTCTATCCAGCTCCCAAAAGTAATCCCCATACCCCTCCCTTGCGCCACACATCCCAGCAGCGCCCTATCTCGCTTTTCACTCCCTCCCACCCAAAAAGAAGGGGGGAAAATGTACAATTGAGGTTTATTAAAATACAAAAAAAAATGATTCAAAGTCTGCTCCCAACCATCCTAATAACCACCTTCACTCTCCCAGGACTGGGGCCCCCCAAAATAGCGGGCGTCCGTCGACGAAACCTTGCGCGCTGATTGGCTGCGAAAAACCGCAGTGGACTTTTGGCAGTGGTGAACCGCAACAGATCTCAGCTGTGTCAGTCCGTCTCCCTGCCAATCCTGACGTGGTCTGGACGCTTTTAAAAGGACTTTTGTTACCCCACCTCATTTTTCTATTTTTTTTCCTTTTTCTTTTTAAGATATCAGGTACACCCACACCCTGTACCCAAATTCAACCTCTCCCCTAAACACTCCCCATAGATTTTTTTTCTCTACATTTGGTTTTTGTTCTGTCTCTGGTTTTCTGCCACAAACCCCAGGCCACTGAATGTGGAGCAGTAGCTCAGGGATGGGGGGGGGGCCCGTAAACGTATAATACATTTGAGTTTCTAAAGAGATAAAAGTCATTTTGTTTGGCCTACAAGCCGAAAGAATGATCTACATTGGAAATAGGAAGGAAAGAGTAAGGACATAAAATGAAGGAGACTCAGGGGGATTAGAGAAAGAAAAAGGGATGCTTTCCTTAAAACATTTAGGGGCACTGAGAAATGTATAGGAAACAAAAGAGTTGGCATTGGGAAATCCTTGGCGATCTAATTGAAACTCTTACAGTTCCATTCCCAGCATGATAACTTAGCTAAGTTGTAGTTCAGCAACAGCTGGAGAGCCGGGACTTTGTTAGTCCCTGGAGAAACATATTCTCTCAGTACAGTATACGTTGAGCGCCAATACAGGAAATCAAACAGGATGGAGGGAGAGAGCGAGAGAGAGGGAAAGGGAAAAAAACACAAAGAGACAGTGGGGAGAATGGAGTGAGAGGCAGAGTATGAGACGTGACATATAATAAAGGGAAGAATAAAGAGAGAAGATGCCAAAATAGAAAGGTTCCTCTTCTGACTGTCACTCAAAGTCTAGAGATTTATGGAATGAGTGCCCTTGTCTGAAAGATCATGAGCCCCATTTACAACAGTTGTGTGATAAATAAAGTAGTGAAGGACTAAACGCAAGTATGTTTCTACAGAATGAGTGCGTGTACGAGTGTGAAACTGAGGAGAAGCAAGTGTGAGTCAGAAAGATGGTACAAGTAAAAGAGAAGGCTCATGAGTGAATGAAAGGAAAAACATGAGTGCAGGAAACTGACTAAGCAAGAAAAAATGGTGTAAAAGTAGAAGGAGAGAATGAGTGAAAAGAAGGAAGAAGCTTGGGGATTAAGGAGACAGTACATAAATGACCACCGATGAAAAAGAGAACTTGATATTGAGACGGAGCATATTATTAAAATAACAAGGAAGAGAATCGAGTAAGTGGTGCCATACAGAAGAGTTTGTGATGAAGAATTATAAAGAGAGAGTTAGTGAACTCCTGACATGGAGTAAGTAAGAATATCTGATGGTGTGAAAGGAGAAGAGAGAAGGAATAGAGTGAGAGTTTAAGACATGAGAAAAAAGAGCAAGGGAAACAATTAGAAAAGTAAGCAAGAAGGACACAAAGAATAGAATGAAAAAGGAATATCAATTTGTGAGGGAGTTGGGGTTAGAAGGAGAATGTAGGACTAAGAGCTTCAGGTTGAGAAAGAAAATAGATGAGAGAACCAGGAAGGTGAAACAAAGAGAAATAAGTACAACCAGAGTCAAAAAATATTTGCCAGAAGGAGAATGCAGAGACATAAGAGAAAATGAAGAATGCTAGAAAGAAAGCACCGAATAAAACCAACATACAACAGATCTGGAACCCATATCTGTTCTAATCTAGAACATTCTGCAAGGCTCAAGCAAAAAACAAAATTTGTGGGGGGGAAAAAGGAGATAATCAAAGTGCTTGGTCTCAGATTCTAATGGAGTTTAAACAAAAAATAAATTTTGAGTCAAACATTTACGCCATTGAGACATCTTATTTTGATTGATTGTCTGACAAGGGTCACGAGGAAGACCATTCTGTGCGGTTATCGACGCTTGCTCATGACATTTACTACAAAATCAATTATCTGCAGTCAAACTAACGATTTAATTCCTGGATTTTACATATTCATGTCATTTTTAGTCTTATGATCCTCAGGCTGCAGGAACAGCTAGAGAAATACGAGTTGGTGGGAATCTCATAGAAATTTTTTCACTCATAATAAAATGCTGAAAAAAATTATAAATTCTGGCGTAAAGCCTAAAATTTCTCCTGTGAGATCAATTACAATATGATTTATAAAATGTGTGCCCAGCCTAATGAGAATTGTAAAATTAAGTTTCTATCACAATTTGTTTTATAATTTTAACCAACACACTTTTGTGCATCAAAAAACTAGAGACTACCTTCACAGAAATAAAAATACACACAATTGGCAGCAAATTTATCAAAGATTTAAAAAAAATTCAATTTATTTGATCAAAACTGAATTTAATTTGTTTGATCAACACTTTTTTCAGCATTTTACTATGAGTGAAGAGTAAAAACAAAATTATTTTAAATTCCCGACTCGAATTTCTTGCTGCCTGAAGAACATTTTGTTTTACAGTATATCTAGGAGAACTGATTTTGGCCCCAGATTTGTAGTACTGAATGGACTTTTCAATCGTTCGGAAGCTGGCGAATAGTATTTGGTGAAAAATTCAACAGGGAACTGGGGAATAGCTATAATAACTAAACCAGAATGTTGCCGTTTTTTTTCGGTTGTTAGGAAAAGCTACAAAGCGTTGTCAAGAAATTGTTCCTGTTGAAAAAAATGCTAAATTTTAACGGGTAAAATTTTTTCCCTTGCTAAATCTGCCCTGCAGAGTACACACAATAAGAGTATGTACAATCTGTATACTGTACAATGCTATCACAGGTAAAGAAATGGCCAAAGGGCTATTTGTGCCAATGTCCCCACCTCTAATGAACTGTGTAAATACAGATATTAGTGGGATCCCTCCCCAGAGGAGCTGCACTGTGTATAACTGTAATAGAAAGGAGCTGTATAAATACACAGATATTACTGGATCCCTCCCCAGAGGAGCTGCACTGTGTATAACTGTAATAGAAAGGAGCTGTATAAATACACAGATATTACTGGATCCCTCCCCAGAGGAGCTGCACTGTGTATAACTGTAATAGAAAGGAGTTGTATAAATACACAGATATTACTGGGATCCCTCCCCAGAGGAGCTGCACTGTGTATAACTGTAATAGAAAGGAGCTGTATAAATACACAGATATTACTGGATCCCTCCCCAGAGGAGCTGCACTGTGTATAACTGTAATAGAAAGGAGCTGTATAAATACACAGATATTACTGAGATCCCTCCCCAGAGGACCTGCCCTGTGTATAACTGTAATAGAAAGGAGTTGTATAAATACACAGATATTACTGGATCCCTCCCCAGAGGAGCTGCACTGTGTATAACTGTAATAGAAAGGAGTTGTATAAATACACAGATATTACTGGATCCCTCCCCAGAGGACCTGCCCTGTGTATAACTGTAATAGAAAGAAGGTAATTTTACAATGGAAAATCTTATAACAATACCCTAACTACTGATAGCTACATTGACTAATAAAATCTTATTGTAGTAATAGAGCCCAAGTGCATTATTGTCCCTTTAACACCTTATAACATTCACCCAGCTCAGCTGAGAGCACTGTTGTCCTATTCCAGCCTCAGTGCCAATACCAGATAAGCTGCTGGACTTTCAAGTGGCCAGGATCCAGCTGGGCAGCGAAGAGAGACGGGCACATTATTCAAATGGTAATGACCAGAATAGCATTTAGCCCTCTTTCCTCTCATGCAAACACATACACACCCTGGCACTGCCAACTGTGACTGCCCACACAGCATTTAAACTCCAGATATCGTCAGGGCTTGTGAAGATGTACGCTGGCATTGCTGCAGCCTGTACTGCACCTGAGCTGTGCTGTTGTGTCTGTGAGGACATGCTCCAGGGGAGACTGGCACCGGCTGCACTCTGTGTACATGTCATGGGCTAATATTGTGTGTATGGGGTACGGGCGCTGCCGCTGCCTGCACTGTACCTGTGCTATGTATACAGAACATGGGGTAGTGTGTCTATATAAATGTGTGATGGGAGGTTGGCACTGCCCAAGCCCTTTTCCAAGAATGCTCTCTCTTCACACCATGAATAATTTAGGCTTTATTCCTTCCAATTCTTCACTGGTCCTCATGTTCCCCCTTTGCCTTTATCAATAATGAATGGGCTTTTAATCAGCCTCAAAAAAAAAAAAAAAAAGGCCCCACTCGTCAGGGGACCAATCCCATATTCTCTAGTACCTCAAATCTCTCCTCTCTGTAGGTGCCATTAAAGGAGAACTAAAGTCTAACTAAAGAAGTAGGTAAAGAATGTTTTGTGCTTCTGTACCAGCCCAAGGCAACCACAGCCCTTTAGCAGTAAAGATCTGTTTCCAAAGATGCCCCAGTAGCTCCCCATCTTCTTTTCTGCTGATTCACTGCACATGCTCTGTGCTGCTGTCACTTACTGAGCTTAGGGACCCACTCACAATATACAGTACACATAGAATAGAAATGTCACAATATAAGGCTGATTAGTAATTAATACACATAATTACTACATGGCAGCACAGAAACCAGTGCAATTAGCATCAGAATTTAATAATCAGCAAACCTGTAGCATCAGCTTATATTACAGCCAGGGAAGCTCATTTTCTGCTGGATAATTAGTGACGAGCCCTAAGCTTAGCTTCTCAACAGCCAATCAGAGCCCACTGAGCATGTGAGTGTCACAGACACTTTCCAAGATGGTGACCCCCTGTGACAAGTCTGAAGTCCTGGATCATTGCTGCTATTGACAAGCTGAAACTTTAGCCTCGTGCAATAAGTTCACTATATAAAATATGGCATTTTTAACCATATTCATTTTTAGGGTTAAATTCTACTTTAAAGGGAAGGGGTGCGAATGAAAGAGCACCAATGCAGGAAATGCAATACTACGGCTTCTCGTGCATCTCCTATGATGGTTTTGGGATGGGGCCGTAGGAAAGTGTGCGCAAGCATAAGCAGAATTTGTAAGTACCGAGGGGGGGCTGGGTAGTGTAACATGATAACTGCTTTAAAGCTTCAGGTTAGATTATAAATAATGGGACCCCACACAGGGAACCTTGCCCCGGGCCCCAGCAGGATTAAGAACAGCCCCGCTGTAAGTGACGCCCATTCCTTCCATTAGCTTTTGCTCGTATGCTTTGTTACCTGGCACCTGACCTCAGCTCACCCCCCTGCCTTTTTATTAATGTCGCTCCCAGGTAGTTTTACCTGAAGGAAAGTACACAATACATTAGGGCAGGTTACACAAGTGCTGCTACAGGTACAGCTTGTCAATGTCCTTCCTATTCCAACCAACCCACTACCCTCCCGGCCTTCCCTACCACTGAGCTGCAATTCTTCCCCAGCTTTAATCCCCACACACATTCTTTAGATTTTAATGATCATTTTGGTTATTTGTAGGGATGCACAGAATACACTATTTTGGATTTGGCTGAACCCCCAAATCCTTCGTGAAAGATTTGGCCGAATACCGAACTGAATCCTAATTTGCATATGCAAATTCGGAGGGAAAATATTTTTACTTCCTTGTTTTGTGACAAAAAATTACGAGATTTAGCTCCCGTCCCTAATTTGCATATGCAAATTAGGATTTTGGTTCGGCCGGGCAGAAGGATTTGGCCGAATCCGAATCCTGCTAAAAAAGGCCGAATCCCAAACCGAATCCTGGATTAGCATCCTTAGTTATTTCAAGAGCAAAATTACCTATTTTCTGAGCCACGCCCCCCCCCCCCACACACACACAAAGGGCCAGATGGTTCGATTGAGGTCCCAGTGGGCTACCTTGGCCATTCTCCTAACTGATGGTGGTGGTGATGGGGTGCAGCACAGCAGGGATAGGGGTGAGTTGGTCAATGTGTGCAGGGGAGGGATGTGCTAGGTCTTACACTGGTCCTACATTTTGGGTTATAAAAGACCTTTCTTTTTAAAGGACTTTGGCTATGCCCCATTATTTCCTAACCATGCCCCGTTACCCCCCTCCCCCGGATCATGTACCCAACTGCACTAGCTCTGTGGTCGAGCAAAAACATCCCGAATTTGATGTCCTTTTTTTACCATCCTTACAGTATAGAAACAGCAGGGAGTCCATTATCTGTTATAATCAACTTCCTATGACATCATGGGTAACTGATTATAACATTCCACCTAAAGGAGAACTAAACCCTTAATATGAATATGGTTAAAAATGGCATATTTTATGTACTGAACTTATTGCACGAGGCTAAAGTTTGAGCTTGTCAATAGCAGCAATGATCCAGGACTTCAAACTTGTCACAGGGGGTCACCCTCTTGGAAAGTGTCTGTGACACTCACATGCTCAGTGGGCTCTGATTGGCTGTTGAGAAGCTAAGCTTAGGGCTCGTCACTAATTATCCAGCAGAAAATTAGCTTCCCTGGCTGTAATATAAGTTGATGCTACAGGTTTGCTGATTATTAAATTCTGATGCTAATTGCACTGGTTTCTGTGCTGCCATGTAGTAATTATCTATATTAATTACTAATCAGCCTTATATTGTGACATTTCTATTCTATGTGTACTGTATATTGTGAGTAGGTCCCTAAGCTCAGTAAGTGACAGCAGCACAGAGCATGTGCAGTGAATCAGCAGAAAAGAAGATGGGGAGCTACTGGGGCATCTTTGGAGACACAGATCTTTACTGCTAAAGGGCTGTGGTTGCCTTGGGCTGGTACAGAAGCACAAAACATAATAAACAACATTTCTACCTACTTCTTTAGTTAGCTTTTGGTTCTCCTTTAAGCCATTTTATTTCTTAGCACTGCCATGCTTGCTCACAGCTAGGCCTCTTTATATACAGGCATAAGTGCAGAATGCTTGGGACCTGGGTAATTCTCATGGGCAGATACAGTTAGCATAGGGCCCCCCTGCAGCAACAGTCTAAAGCTGGCCATACATGGGCCAATAAAAGCTGCTGACAGACCGAGTCGGCAGCTTATTGGCCTGTGTGTGGGGACCTCCTACAGGCTTCCCCGATCGATATCTGGCTGTCAATCTGGCAGGGTTAAAAATTCCGTCGGATCACAGACCACATCTGTTTGTTGATGAGGTCCCGCAATCCGAACATACATACTGCTGCATTATGATCCAATCGTTTGGCCCTAGGGCCCATGATCGGATCAGCCCTATATCGCCCACCTCAATATGGGCATATCGTTTGGCGATTAAGATGTGTTTTGTATTACCCTATTACAGGTAATAGCCATATGTTTTGTTTCATGGGGTTACTGTTTAGCTGCATCTGCTATAATAGAAATCTGGTTTATTAATTAGCACTAGGGTTTATTATATGGCTCTTGGTTATTATATAGCTGTATTGCTTGTAATATGTTTTTATGCAGACATAGCCATATGCATTATTATATTGGGTTACAATATAGCTGTATGTGCTATAATGTAATTCTGCAATCCAGTAGTATGTATTATACAGCTTATCCGGAAAGCCCAGAGTCCTGAGATTTTTAAATAACAGGTCCAATACCTATACAGGAATGGGACCTCTTCACTAGAATCCTTGGGACCTGGGGTTTTCCAGATAATGAAACTTTCCGTAATTTGGATCTTCATAGATTACGTCTACGAGAAAATCATGTAAACATTAAAGAAACCCAATAGGCTGGTTCTGCCTCCAATAAGGATTAATTATATCTTAGTTGGGATCAAGTACAAGCTACTGTTTTATTATTACACAGAAAAAGGAAATAATTTAAAAAAAATCTGGATTATTTGGATAAAATGGAGTCTACGGGAGTCGGCCTTTCCAACATTCAGAGATTTCTGGGTTACAGCTGTATGTATTATATGGATATAACTACATATACTACAGGTATGGGATCCGTTATCTGGAAACCCGTTATCCATAAAGCTCCAAATTAAAGAAAGGCTGTCTTCCATGGACTCCATTATAGACAAATAATTCAAATTTTTATAACGGATTCCTTTTTTTCTCTGTAATAATAAAACAATAGCTTGTACTTGATCCCAACTAAGATATAATTAATCCTTATTGGAAGCAAAACCAGCCTATTGGGTGTACTTAATGTTTACATGTTTTTTTAGTAGACTTAAGGTATAAAGATCCAAATTACAGAAAGATCTGTTATCCAGAAAAACCCAGGTCCCGAGCATTCTTGATAAAAGGTCACAAACCTGTATATAGCGGCATGGAGTTCTGCATTATTACACAGCAGTATGCTCTATGTTGACAACGTATTTATCATTGATTTGCCAGCGTTTTTACAAATGTTTATGGTGATTTACAAAGCTCCACTAATTTATGTGCAATTAACGATTGCCAGCAGTTCCTTCTAGGGCTAGGAATTGATTCTGCTGTGTCTCCAGTTCATTAAGGCCGTATGTTTAAGTGGAGTACGTTGGTAGAAGTCCCCGGCTATCATTATCTCTGTCTGCAAGCGATTAAATATCCCTGCATATTATTATATCTGTCCTCATGTTGTTACATCCATTTGTTAGTTTATCTATGTGCTTATTATTTTATCTGTAACTGTCAGCAGATCATTCTATTCCCCCCATGTGCTAATGCGCTTGTCTGCACCGCCTGGGCTAATTACTAATCTGCTCTTGGGACGCAGTGTCGTTGCCTCGCGAGGACCATCGAAAGGACTATCCTTTCCCAAAGGAAATTTGCCCATGGTAAAATCTGGAAAGGCAGATACAGGTATGGGACCTGTTATCCAGAATGCTCGTGACCTCGTTCCAGATAACGGATCTTTCTGTAATTTGGATCTTCATACCTTAAGTCTACTAGAAAATCATGTTAACATTAAATAAACCCAATAGGCTGGTTTTGCTTCCAATAAGGATTAATTATAGCTTAGTTGGGATCAAGTACAAGCTACTGTTTTATTATTAGAGAGACAAAGGAAATCATTTTTAAAAATTTGGATAAAATGGAGTCTATGGGAAACAGCCTTTCTGTAATTCAGAGCTTTTTGGATAACGGGTTTCCGGATAAGGGATCCCATGCCTGTACTAGCCAAACCATCAGGACTAAAATGTATCCAAGAAAATAAAAGTTACCCACAAATTTCTCCCCCTCGTTTACACTTCATTGGGTTCCACTCCGTGGTCCAGCACTATATTTTCGAGAACACTCTATAGGTATGAGATCTGTTATCCAGAATGCGCAAGACCTGAGGATAAGGGAGCTTTCCATAATTTGGATCTCCATACCATAAGTCTACTAGAAAATCATATAAATGTTAAATAAACCCAATCAGCTTGTTTTGCTTCCAATAAGGATTAATTATATCTTAGTTGGGATCAACGAGCTACTGTTTTATTATTACACAGAAAAAGGAAATCATTTTTTACATTTTTAATTATTTGATTAAACTTTAGTCTGTTGGATATGGCCTTCCTGTAATTTGTAGCTTTCTGAATAGCAGATTTCTGGATAATGGATCCTATAACTGTATATACAGCCAAAGCTCAATTTAATGTTTCTGGATGTCATGGTTTCTTGCTTTTATACTACCGGTGTCTTGTGGTCCCACACAGACAGACCCAGTTTTTTTTTTTTGTTTTTTTTTGGCCTTTCCTGAATTTATACCAAATTTTACCTAAAATCAAATTCAGCTGCGCAAAATAATTGTGTATATCATCTGATAACATCACAGCTTACAGGCATTGGGAGGTGTCTTTTTTTTTAAAATTTTAAAATTTTTTACTTTTACTTGTTTTTATCTGTGTGAGTTTGGATAGATTTGAACCAAAAAAAATTAAATAAACAGGCAGTAGTTTGTAAAATCAAGGCCCTCTTTATAAATAGCTGACCAATGTTCCCTCTTATTCCTTCTCGGCTATGTGCACAAAAAAGTTTTGTTGTGAGCACATTTAGGGAGTAATTTACTGAAATCTGAATTTATTTGATATTTTATTTAAAAAAAAAAAAAACACAAACTCCCATTCCTGATCCTTGGTGCACTGAATTCACTATTTGCGATTCGGCAGAATCCCTGAATCCTTGGTGAAAGATTTGGGCGAATACCGAACCGAATCATATGCAAATTAGGGGCAGGAAGGGAAAAAGCGGAAAAAAATCTTCTTTTTTGACGAAAACTCATGTGATTTCCCTACCTGCCCCTAATTTACATGTGCAAATTAGGATTCGGCCAAATCCTTGTGTCTGGCCGAATCAGAATCCTGTTGAAAAAGGCAGAATCCCGAACCAAATCATGGATTCGGTGCATCTCTATTATTTATCAATAAAAAAAACTTAATTTAATGGGGGCGCGGAAATACTTTTCCTGAATTGCTCAAATTTTCAGGCTTTTTTCCAAAATTGCTTACATTTTCGAGGTTTTGCCTGAAAACCCTGAAAAACTTGTTGACCACGATAACTTTAAATTGAAAAAGGTGGCTCTCCCATTGACAGGACTTCTCCCATTGACCTCAAACTTGTGTGCTCAGGTCAGAATTAATACAAAATTTTGTGTTTTCCCCTTTCACTGGAGCGTCTCATTATCGACAATGTAATCTGTGTTGAAAATTTTCCAGAATAAGAGAAATGATGGCTATTTTTTTTTTTTTTAATTTTACTGAAATCCATTTACTTATACAGGTATAGAATCTATTATCCAGAATGTAGGGGACCTGGTGTATTCCAAATAAGGAGTCTTTCCACAATTTGGATCACCAGACCCTAAATCTGAACACGTAAAAAGTACTGCTTTATAATTACAGAGAAAAAGGAAATCATGTTTAAAAATTTGAAAAATTTGCTTAAAATTGGGATATGGTCATCCCTTCATTTGGAGCTTTATGGATAACGGGTTTCCTGATAACGGATCCTATACCCGTACAGCGTTTCAAGGACATTGATAAATCACGGAGGAAAAATGTTCTTCTCCTATTTGGCTAAAAAGAATATTATCGGCCACCCATAAGAAAAGTGTGATCTTAAGAAATGGAATTCTGGAATTTCCATTAAAATTCTCATTGAAAGGAAGTGAAAGTCCTTTATAAATTGGAGGAAGGAAAATAGTCAGCCCAAACACACTTAAAAAGGATTTCAATAGAAATTTTATACAAAATTGGAGTAGGAGGCACTTTGAGATATTCTCCAGTTGTTAGGGGTTTGTAAATAAGGCCTTATGTGTAAGAGCTTGATTTTATGTTTTTGGCCAAGCTTTATTACAAAATTTGACTGGTTAATTTGGGCAAAACATTTGCAGGTTTTAAAGAAAAAGCCTATTTTAATAAAAAAAATCAGAGTTTTATAAAAATTGGAGATATTCTCAGTCCTATCTATACAGGCTTGAGTTTTAAAACAAACACGCAAACACATTGGGAACACTTTCAAAAACATTAAATATGGCATCAAACGGTTCCTCCAACCTTCCAAGGAAAGTAAACTTAAAAAAACACCTGAACTTCATTCAACATTTTCTTTAGAAGTTCTTGCCATTTCCCAATTTTCTGGAATTTTGTGCTTGGCGCCAAATGTGTTAAACATGATTGGAAGAGCTATTTCTAATTGATCAGCAGATAAAACGATGTATATTTAGCAGTCGTGGCTTCGCTAATAGGGACATTTCAGGGAGTAAAAAAAAGGCAAAGCTGCAAAACGATATCACTGGTTAAAAGTCGGAAAAGTTGACTTTGCTGTGAACTTTGTAAAAGTGGGGCCTGGTGCCTTTCGCCAGCGCTGCGGTGGACGTGGGGTTAAATGTGGTGTTTTCATTTCGTACGCCGTGTCTGCTCATTATTGCAATATAAACCAAACCCAAGTTCGAATCACATGATAAGGTAATGCAAGGTCAGAACGCAGCGGAGGACCCTGTCCAAACACACACAGACGGAGACAGGGGGAGAGCGAGAGGGAGCAGTAAAAAAGGGGTGAAACCGTTATGTGGCGAAGGAGGAGGGGGAGCAGAGAGAGAGAGATGTGGTGGGGGGGTAGGAAAATAGAAATTGGAAGTCTTTTCAGAGGAGAAATATGTTTCCTTTACTCATAAGAAGTGTTGGGGAAGAAAACACACATACTGTATAGGGAAATGTAAACATCTCCAAACTATGAGCAATGTGTAATGTCAATGTATGGTACATGGCCATAGGGCCACTGATAATCAACATACATACAGTCATGCTATTCACCCTGCAGCTCTGTATAATGGCACAGAGTATCAACACACAAGTGTGACAGTAAAACACTATACAACCATACTGTGTAATACTCCCTGCCCTGCACAACCCAACGCCTGGGCTGCTCTGTACAGCTATACTGAGTATCTATACAATGCAATAATGCCCATGCTTCTCTGTACAGCTATACTGAGTATCTATACAATGCAATAATGCCCATGCTGCTCTGTACAGCTATACTGAGTATCTATACAATGCAATAATGCCCATGCTGCTCTGTACAGCTATACTGAGTATCTATACAATGCAATAATGCCCATGCTGCTCTGTACAGCTATACTGAGTATCTATACAATGCAATAATGCCCATGCTGCTCTGTACAGCTATACTGAGTATCTATAGCAATTCTAATATGATTTTCTGCAGAATGACATTATCGGCACACCAGTAATGAACACATTGTTCTATACAATGATACATTGGGGGGGAATTAGGAATTAATTAAAATGTCATTTTCAAGGCAAATTGTCCTTAACATAGTGTTTAATCCCCAGACAAATGTATCAAAGAATCTACATCTGCTTGATAAATAACAGGCAGGAGGGTGATAGACATGAGTGAAATATCAGCAGTCACTTCCCTCTCTACTGCTGGACATGGGAATAGCCAGGACATCTCTGTTGGTAGCCGGACTTCCGGTGCTATAAATAGTGAATGCCACAGAGAAGCCTTAAGCCTCACTAACTGACAGACAAACTGACATGACATTCGATACTTAGGCAATGGGCTGCTGCCTGCGCTGGACGAGGTATTCCCTAATAGCAACCAACTGTATTCTGCTAATGGAACAATGTGGTGCCAACTGCTTAACTGCTATATGTTACTAGAAATGGGCAAACTACACATTTATTTCATTACTCCCATAGCAGGAGATTACATGGACCAATAGGAAAAGTTATGGGGAGGGGGATTATACGGAGCAATAGGAGGAGTTATAGGGAGGGGTTATATGGAGCAATAGGAGGAGTTATAGTGAGGAGTTATATGGAGCAATAGGAGGAGTTATAGGGAGGGTTATATGGAGCAATAGGAGGAGTTATAGGGAGGGTTATATGGAGCAATAGGAGGAGTTATAGGGAGGGTTATATGGAGCAATAGGAGGAGTTACAGGGAGGGTTATATGGAGCAATAGGAGTTACAGGGAGGGTTATATGGAGCAATAGGAGGAGTTATAGGGAGGGTTATATGGAGCAATAGGAGGAGTTATAGGGAGGGTTATATGGAGCAATAGGAGTTATAGGGAGGAGTTATATGGAGCAATAGGAGGAGTTATAGGGAGGGTTATATGGAGCAATAGTAGGAGTTATAGGGAGGGGTTATATGGAGCAATATGAGGAGTTACAGGGAGGGTTATATGGAGCAATAGGAGGAGTTATAGGGAGGGTTATATGGAGCAATAGGAGTTATAGGGAGGAGTTATATGGAGCAATAGGAGGAGTTATAGGGAGGGGTTATATGGAGCAATAGTAGGAGTTATAGGGAGGAGTTATATGGAGCAATAGGAGGAGTTATAGGGAGGTGTTATATGGAGCAATAGGAGGAGTTATAGGGAGGTGTTATATGGAGCAATAGGAGGAGTTATAGGGAGGGGTTATATGGAGCAATAGTAGGAGTTATAGGGAGGAGTTATATGGAGCAATAGGAGGGGTTATAGGGAGGGTTATATGGAGCAATATGAGGAGTTACAGGGAGGGTTATATGGAGTAATAGGAGGAGTTATAGGGAGGGTTATATGGAGAAATAGGAGTTATAGGGAGAGTTATATAGCGCAGTAGGAATTAGAGAGGTCACAGGTGAGTTCCATGACCATATATAAATAGGTTGCTGCAGGCCAAGTACTTTTATACAGGTCACAAGCCACATTATTTTCCATAATAAAGGTATGGGATCCGTTATAAAGAAACCAGTTTTTCAGAAAGCTCCAAATTACAGATAGGCCATCTCCCATATTCTTGATTATAAGCAAATAACTAACATTTTTAAATATATGCCTTTTTCTGTGTAATAATAAAACAGTAGCTCGTACTTGATCCCAACTAAGATATAATGAATCCTTATTGGAAGCAAAACCAGCCTATTGGCTTTATTTAATATTTAAATTATTTTAATATTATGGAAAAATCCATTATCCAGAAAACCCCAAGTCCTTTGCATTCTGGATGACAGGTCCCATAACTATATACAATTTCCAGTGAGTTATGTGGCACAAATGACACCACAAAGCACCGATTATAACCGATGAGGTCACTAAGGACGGTTTATAGGGATATAATTTACTAGATATTCATGGTATATATATATATATATTTATAAGAAAAACAGATGGTATGTCTATAGAGTTATACATGTTTATGCCTTTGGACTGATCTTCCAGCATTTTTACTATTTTTCACAGGCAATGAAAGAAAAACAGAAAATAGCTGAGGAACCCAGCAGCAGGTCTGGAGAAACACTGAATAAACACTAAAAACAGATTTTGCAAGACACACGTGTTATTTAACCATTTTGTAGCAATTTTTTTCAAAGCATCTTAGTCCTGAAAATCACATTAGGGAGATATCAATAAACCTACAGATAAAAAATACATTTTGTGATAATAAAGGAATTTTGCAGCCAAGTCTGCGGATTGTTATGCTCCTTCCTATCCTACAACTGTTGCATAAAAATACATATACCTGTATTTATATATATATATATATATGTATCCAAGAAACAAATTATAATGTCAATCAATTTTAAAAATGTAAAATTATGGAACAGCATTATGCATACTATATAGGTGGGGCCACCAAAAGAAACAATATAATAAATTAGGGTTTCACCATAAACATGTTTATATAGCTCTTTATACATCCAATCTGAATTGCAGGAGGCTCTAACTTTCAATCCATTCAAACTATCATTTAAAATACATAATGAATTAAAATGAAAAAGAAAAAAGCTGTCTGTACTCATATACATATACAAATATATAATTGCATGTGCTAATATACTGAAATATACAAATATATGTATATGGTCTGAATGTGACGGAAATGTTGATTTTTTACAATAAAAAGGGTTTTTTTTCATTTTTTTAACAAGTCCTGTGAGTGCTGAATTGTGGATATATTGTGGTCCCTCAATTTAACATCCCCTGATTTTAAGTTTTCCCTAATATTACATTGTTGTTTAGTGGTCCCACCTATATATTATGCATAATACATTTCCCTGATTTTACATTTCTGGATTTGACACCATTTTTTCTGGTCCCCAACATAAAATAGGGGTTCTACTTTATATATATATATATATATATATATATATATATATATATATATATATATATATATATATATATATATATATATATATATATATATATATATATATATACATACATGAAGTCCAGTGCCTGCACTGTTACCGGATTATAGACAACTTCGGGTGCAAGGTTCAAAAGGTTCTTTATATAATGTGATGAAAGGACCCGTGCTCCATATTTGTGTGAATAAATTGTGTTTTATTTAATGCATAGCCTTATTCTGGATATGCATTAAATAAAACACAATTTATTCACACAAATATGGAGTGTGGGTCCTTTCATCATATATATATATATATATATATGTATATATATATATACACACACACACACACACACACACATCATTATCATTTCAGTCTCTATCAGGATATCTGCATGGTATAAATGATTAAATCAGCATTCTCCACCAACGCTGTACTACACACAGTATATATTCAGATGACTGATAGACCAGTATATATTATATATATTATATGTTATGAACAGATGATAGGTGTCGGTGTGATAGACAGAAAGACAGACATATAGACATACAAATACACACAATTGTATTAACTAAATGGAACACAAAGCTGTGATCTGCAATTTACACATTATATACAGTAAATGTCCCAGTTATGAAGTGACAGGTAAGAAAGGGGTAACTATAAGAGATGGAGGTTTATCGGGGGGGGGGGGCGGAAGCTAAAGACCCTATGGGCTTTTTATATATTTCAATTATTAAATGTATATTTACTGGTACAGGGAGTTTTATGTCTGACACTCAGATGTTCCTGCCAGGCTCAGGTTTACAGAACATTCCCTATATTAAACGCTTAATAAATATCTGTAAATACACAATAGATTTGGGAGACTGTGTTGCTGGTAGTGAGAGCTGAGGGTAGTGCAGGGCACAATGGGGTCTCAGGATTAGACAGACGTGCCTAAAAGTGCCGAGGGCACAGGGAACAAGATATGAAAGTGTCCCACGGTGTGAGAGCTGCTTGGGTAGGAGGACAAATGAAATACGGAGGGGAGATGAAAGAGGGGTGCTGAGAAAGAGAAAGTCGGGCACAGAAATGAAAAAGGGGTGACTATAGGGCAAGAGGGATGGAGCAACCCCAGGAAATGGAACTGTATATATAGAGGGGAGAGAGAAGTGCACTAATCCCAATAATGGGGCAGTTAACGGAGACTTGTGCAGAACAAAGGGGGTCGAGGAGGGCACAATACAAAGGGAGCAGGTAATGGTGGGTGGAACTTAGGGTTGCCACCTTTTCTGAAAAAAAATACCGGCCTTCCTATATTCTTGACATTTTTTCCTATTAATAACATTGTCATCAAGCATCATTTTTACTGGCCAGGCCGGTACAATACCAGTCAGGTGGCAACCATAGTGGCACTAAAGCTTCAGTGGGTAAAGATGAAGGAGCAGAAAAGGGGGTTATGAGAGTAAAGGGGTAATGAGGGAGTTGAAGTTAATGAAGGTTTAGGTGCAGTTACATAGGCAGGGGCAATAAGCAATTGTAGCACAAGTTTGTGAATAAAGGGATCATTGGATTTGAGTTGTGAGGAGCAGACAGGACGGGGGAGGCTCTTATATAAACTGCTTATATGTGTAGCACCATGTCTTCTGGAGAAACCTTATTTCATTTGCACTATGCACTGTATTACTGTATATGGCTGGAATAACAATACAATCCACTTGACTTGGAGCGCAAGAAAATTTGACAAAGGGAGAGAGTTTGTTCTTCAGGTAAAATAAAGAATGAGACGGGAAGGGTTAAATCATGTTAAAGAAAGGGGACGGGGTTGTGGGGAATAAATGTTGAATAAGGGTCACATGGTGCTGCTGGGGCAATTGTGGAATTGAAGTAATGTGAAGGGGGGCAACTAGTGGAAGGGGTGGGGCACTATTATGGGGGCTGTATGTAAAAGTGAATGTAATGAGTAATGAGCAGAGTCTGACTGGCTACAGAACAACTCATAGTGAAGCTCAAATGAATGGGCCAATAAATATATTAATATAATATATAAATATATTATATAATAATATTGACACAGGGAGGTGGGGGGTAAATATAGTTTCACTACTAAACAATGTGGGTGTGTGGGGGGCAGACTGGGGAGTGTGAAACATTGAAATGTTTTTATTTTAGGGGCAAGTGTGAGAGAAACGTTGAATCACAAGGTGTGAGTGGGACTAGGGCAGTTATGGGGGGTAAGTGGAATCACAAGGTGTGAGTGGGACTGGGGCAGTTATGGGGGGTAAGTGGAATCACAAGGTGTGAGTGGGACTGGGGCAGTTATGAGGGGGGGTAAGTTGAAGTGGAAGGTGTGTGAGTGGGACTGGGGCAGTTATGGGGGGGGTAAGTGGAATCACAAGGTGTGAGTGGGACTGGGGCAGTTATGGGGGGTAAGTGGAATCACAAGGTGTGAGTGGGACTGGGGCAGTTATGGGGGGTAAGTGGAATCACAAGGTGTGAGTGGGACTGGGGCAGTTATGGGGGGTAAGTGGAATCACAAGGTGTGAGTGGGACTGGGGCAGTTATGGGGGGTAAGTGGAATCACAAGGTGTGAGTGGGACTCGGGCAGTTATGAGGGGGGGTAAGTTGAAGGTGTGTGAGTGGGACTGGGGCAGTTATGGGGGTAAGGAGAGAAGGGGGGACAAGTAGAGACAGAACAAGGGGAGCAGATGAAAGTGCAGTGGGGGGGGGCAGAAGTAAGTGACACGTGACAGTCTCCCCTCCCCCCGGTACCTGTGTCAGGCAGTAGGGTGAGTACATGTCTCGGGCTCCCCGGGGGTCTCCTGCTTGTCGGGTGTCTCGGTGCAGCTCAGGACTGTCTCATGGCGCGCGGGGGTCTCTCACTGGCTGTTTCCCCGCGTGTCTCTCTCCTCTCAGTCTCCTGCCGCCCCTCCGCTCCCTCCTTCCCCGCTCGGATCCGCTTGTCTCTGGCCTGACTCCCCGGCCTCTCACTCGGCTCCGGCTCTGTAACGGCAAAGTTAGAAGAAAGTTTTGGGAATGAATTAAAAAAAAAAAGGCATCGGAGGGAGATTGTGCCGAGACAGTCGCACTGAGCGAGAGACGGAAAAGAGACCGCTGGGCTGGCGGGGTAGAGAGACAGACAGAGAGAGGCTGGAGATGAGGAGACAGAGAGAGAGAGGCTGGAGATGAGGAGAAAGAGAGAGAGAGGCTGGAGATGAGGAGACAGAGAGAGAGGCTGGAGATGAGGAGAAAGAGAGAGAGAGGCTGGAGATGAGGAGACCGAGAGAGAGAGAGAGAGGCTGGAGATGAGGAGACAGAGAGAGAGGCTGGAGATGAGGAGAAAGAGAGAGAGAGGCTGGAGATGAGGAGACAGAGAGGCTGGAGATGAGGAGACAGAGAGAGAGGCTGGAGATGAGGAGACAGAGAGAGAGGCTGGAGATGAGGAGACAGAGAGAGACTGCACCATGTGACTCCCCCATCCAACCCTGTGTCTCCCCATTGTTACTGCACCTCATCCCCCGGACTCTCACTCTGTCTGTCCCCCTGTCTGTCTCACTATAACCCCAAACAGTGACAACTAAATGTTGTTGGGCCGCATAGCAAATTATTTTTCAGGCCCCCAAAATGTCTAGAGGTTGTATATTAATTAGGGCCTGACTCCCCGGCCTCTCACTCGGCTCCGGCTCTGTAACGGCAAAGTTAGAATAAAGTTTTGGAAATGAATTAAAAAAAAAAGGCATCGGAGGGAGATTGTGCCGAGACAGTCGCACTGAGCGAGAGACGGAAAAGAGACCTCTGGGCTGGCGGGGGAGAGAGACAGACAGAGAGAGGCTGGAGATGAGGAGACAGAGAGAGAGAGGCTGGAGATGAGGAGACAGAGAGAGAGAGAGAGAGAGGCTGGAGATGAGGAGACAGAGAGAGAGAGAGAGGCTGGAGATGAGGAGAAAAGAGAGAGAGGCTGGAGATGAGCAGACCGAGAGAGAGAGATAGAGGCTGGAGATGAGGAGACAGAGAGAGAGAGATAGAGGCTGGAGATGAGGAGACAGAGAGGCTGGAGATGAGGAGACAGAGAGAGAGGCTGGAGATGAGAAGACAGAGAGACTGGAGATGAGGAGACAGAGAGAGAGGCTGGAGATGAGGAGACAGAGAGAGAGGCTGGAGATGAGGAGATAGAGGCTGGAGATGAGGAGACAGAGACTGGAGATGAGGAGACAGAGAGAGAGGCTGGAGATGAGGAGACAGAGAGAGAGGCTGGAGATGAGGAGAAAGAGAGAAAGAGGCTGGAGATGAGGAGACAGAGAGAGAGGCTGGAGATGAGGAGACAGAGAGAGAGACAGAGAGAGAGAGAGAGAGAGGCTGGAGATGAGGAGACAGAGAGAGAGAGACAGTGAGAGAGAGGCTGGAGATGAGGAGACAGAGAGAGAGAGAGGCTGGAGATGAGGAGACAGAGAGGCTGGAGATGAGGAGACAGAGAGAGGCTGGAGATGAGGAGACAGACAGAGAGAGAGAGGCTGGAGATGAGGAGACAGAGAGAGAGGCTGGAGATGAGGAGACAGAGAGAGAGGCTGGAGATGAGGAGACAGAGAGAGAGGCTGGAGATGAGGAGACAGAGAGAGAGGCTGGAGGTGAGGAGACAGAGAGGCTGGAGGTGAGGAGACGGAGAGGATGGAGATGAGGAGACCCATAGTAACTGCACCATGTGACTCCCCCACCCAACCCTGTGTCTCCCCATTGTTACTGCACCTCATCCCCCGGACTCTCACTCTGTCTGTCTCACTATAACCCCAAACAGTGACAACTATATGTTGTTGGGCCGCACAGCAAATTCTTTTTCAGGCCCCCAAAATGTCTAGAGGTTGTATATTAATTAGGGTCTCATGTGGCCCCTATATCTCCTGGGCCCCCAATATGCGTCATCTGTAATTACATCCCAACCCCTGTGGCACATGTACCCTTAACTCCCCAACTTTCTTCCTGTAACCCCACATTATTACTAGCCAGCCCCCATTCCTCTACATAGTCTCTTATTCTACCCCAATATTGCTATAGTCTCTCCTTGTAACCCCCAATCCATGCAGGCCCCGACTGTCAATCTGAGGATTCTGGCAAATGCCAACTGGGCAACTGTAAGATGCCATAGTCACTATTTATTTAGGCCTCTGTGTACCTGAAATGCCAGGGCCCAATTTCAATCTAATTGCAGACCCTTTCCCTGTTACACCCTATTAATAACTCATGTGGTCTTTACCTCTACTCCTTTTCTTCTTTATAGTGTCTCCTTTATACCCTGTCTATATAGTGCCTTCCTATAACCCCAATCTCATTATACGGATTCACTGACCAATGGCACAGGTGCAAATACTGAATCAGTAAGGTAAGATTGTAGCTCATAACAAGGTTACAGATATATAGAAACATTGGGGTAACAGTCACCCTGCTATAGTCCCAGGGGTACCCAGGGTACAAATAAACATTCACCCCAAATCTCCCCCTAATTGGCCTTCAGACTGGGCCCCCTTAGCTCATAACAAGGTTACAGATATATAGAAACATTGGGGTGTCACCCTGCTATAGTTCCAGGGGTACCCAGGGTACAAATAATCACTCACCCCAAATCTCCCCCTAACTGACCTTCAGACTGGGCCCCCTTAGCTCATAACAAGGTTACAGATATATAGAAACATTGGGGTAACAGTCACCCTGCTATAGTTCCAGGGGTACCCAGGGTACAAATAAACACTCACCCCAAATCTCCCCCTAACTGACCTTCAGACTGGGCCCCCTTAGCTCATAACAAGGTTACAGATATACAACATCGGGGTAACAGTTAGCTCAGATTTCACCCTAACTGGGCTTTAGGTTAAGGACCCATTCCACAGCCTATGTCACCTCCCAGAGGACTAAGCAGAGCGTTTTGAAATTAGTACCATAAGCCCCTGTTTATTAATATAGTCTTTCCTATAACACTGCCTCTATATACTCTTTCCCTATGATCAACTATAACTCCTCCTATTGCTCCATATAACCCTCCCTATAACTCCTCCTATTGCTCCATATAACCCTCCCTATAACTCCTCCTATTGCTCCATATAACCCCTCCCTATAACTCCTAGTATTACTCCATTTAACCCTCCCTATAACTCCTCCTATTGCTCCATATAACCCCTCCCTATAACTCCTCATATTGCTCCATTATAACCCCTCCCTATAACTCCTCCTATTGCTCCATATAACCCTCCCTATAACTCCTCCTATTGCTCCATATACCCCTCCCTATAACTCCTCCTATTGCTCCATATAACCCTCCCTATGACTCCTCCTTTTACTCCATATAACTCCTCCTATTGCTCCATATAACCCCTCCCTATAACTCCTCCTATTACTCCATATAACTCCTCCTATTGCTCCATATAACCCCTCCCTATAACTCCTCCTATTGCTCCATATAACTCCTCCCTATAACTCCTCCTATTGCTCCATATAACTCCTCCTATTGCTCCATATAACCCCTCCCTATAACTCCTCCTATTGCTCCATATAACCCCTCCCTATAACTCCTCCTATTGCTCCATATAACTCCTCCTATTGCTCCATATAACTCCTCCTATTGCTCCATATAACTCCTCCTATTGCTCCATATAACCCCTCCCTATAACTCCTCCTATTGCTCCATATAACCCCTCCCTATAACTCCTCCTATTGCTCCATATAACTCCTCCCTATAACTCCTCCTATTGCTCCATATAACTCCTCCTATTGCTCCTTCACCTATTTCCCAGTGTAGCCTCCTGTAAGATGTCAGTGGGGTAGAGGAAAGCAGCAAATGCAGGGAGTAATTTTGTGCACCTGTCCCTTAGAGAATCTGTGACCCAGACACACAGTGACCTCTCCCCCAGACTTTCCCATTAACTTCCATGAAATGTACAACAGACAATGGTACAATCACTGCGCTGATTTCCTCCCTGTGACCTGACTTTCCCCACTCTGTGATTGTTTTTCTTTACATTAGTTATGCTTGGGCCTGTGTGTATGTAAGGGTTAAACATATATAAAAATATACATTTTTTGATACTGTAAATTGATCCATTGCAGCCGGTGCTCAGGCCGGGGGAGCATACCTACACCAAATAGAGTGTCAGCTTGTTACATTATCCAGGGATGTTTAACCTGTGCTCCTCCAGCTATTCTTCAGCTTCATCCTTACCCTTTAAGATTATTTGAGGATGACTGGAATTGTAGTTCAATAACATCTGGAGAGTCACATTTTGAACATCTCTTGATAAAAATGTTGTGGAATGTTACCTTTGGGGGCAAATAAGGCCATGAAATTGTTAAAGGGATTCTGTAATGAATTTAATGATGTAGTTTTTATTTCTAAATTACACTGTTTACACTGCAAATAATTCACTCTACAATATAACATTTCATTTCTGAACCAGCAAGTGTATGTTTTTAGTTGTAATATTGGTGTGTAGGTGCATCTCAGGTCATTTTGCCTGGTCATGTGCTTTCAGAAAGAGCCAGCACTTTAGGATGGAACTGCTTTCTGGCAGGCTGTTGTTTCTCCTACTCAATGTAACTGAATGTGTCGCAGTGGGACCTGGATTTTACTATTGAGTGTTGTTCTTAGATCTACCAGGCAGCGGTTATCTTGTGTTAGGGAGCTGCTTTCTGGTTAACTTCCCATTGTTCTCTTGTCAGGCTACTGGGGGGGAAGGGAGGGGGGTGATATCACTCCAACTTGTAGTACAGCAGTAAAGAGTGACTGAAGTTTATCAGAGCACAAGTCACATGACCAGGGGCAGCTGGGGAACTGACAATATGTCTAGCCCCATGTCAAATTTCAAAATAAAATATAAAAAAATCTGTTTGCTCTTTTGAGAAACAGATTTCAGTGCAGAATTCTGCTGGAACAGCACTATTAACTGATGCTTTTTTGAAAAAAAATCCTTTAAGTTCCCCATTGTAAACTACAGTCCTGTCCTGCTTTATGGCAGCTGAGATTCTAGCTATCTGTATAACAGAGCATTCTGTCCCAGTGGCACCCCTGTCATTTTGGGTTTAGTTCTCCTTTAATCAGACATGCATAACACATGTAAAAAAATATCTTTTGTAATGGGAAATTTGGGAAAGGTAAGTGTCTCCCTTAACTGGCCTAGACGTGTGATTTCAGTTGCTCCTTTTGAATGGAGACAGTAACACAGTAGTACAGAGAGATAATGCCGGGCCTGGTGTTCGTTAGCCAGACAGGTAGAGGGATAGATGTGGGATCATTGTGCGCTGCCATTAACTACGGATTTCTCCTGGTAATTAAGAGTCCAGATCTGATTTTGGCTGGGACTTGGTTTTCCTTTCACACATAGTGATCAGAGGGAGGGGGCGTGCACTAGTGGGGGACAAGTCTTGTCAAAATAAACACAAATACAGACGCTCTGAGGAGAGTGAGCAGTGAGATGTGGCAGAGACATGACTCAG
This sequence comes from Xenopus laevis, assembly GCF_017654675.1. Classification (NCBI taxonomy): domain Eukaryota; kingdom Metazoa; phylum Chordata; class Amphibia; order Anura; family Pipidae; genus Xenopus; species Xenopus laevis. The sequence continues at coordinate 149,232,611 of NC_054375.1, forward strand.
TACCACTATACCGGGCGGCATGTTTCTTAGTGGCCTGAAGATACTCTGTATTATTATACATTCATGCAGTGAAGCTATAATTTCATTAAACTATCAGTTCCCCTTTAAAGTAAACTGTGTGTGTATGTATTTGTGTGTATATATATATATATAGTGAATAAAGTACCCCCTCTTGTAAAATATAAGGATATTATAAGTTACCGAGGAGTTTCATGACCATATAAAAACACGAGGCCGAAGGCCGAGTGTTTTTATACAGGTCATGGAACTCCGAGGTAACTTCTAATATCCTCATATTTTACAACTGGGGGTACTTTATTTATTATAATACACAAATTTTAGTGAGTCATGTGACAGAAATGACATCACTACTCACCGTTTATAACTGATTACATCACTACTCACCGTTTATAAGGATATAATTTACAGGATATTCATGGCTTTTGTGTATTATATATATATATATATATATATATATATATATATATATATATATATATATATATATATATATATATACATATATACTGTATCAGGTCCGGACTGAGAATTAAAATAGGCCTTGGCATTTCAGATACACAGAGGCCCAATCAGCCCACAGAGAGGCCCAAACAGCCCCAACCAGCCCACTAAATGGTGACTTTCTATAGGACCTTATAGCAGCCCCTCTGGCATTTGCCAGAACCCACAGATTGCCAGTCCAGGCCTGTACTGTATATATAATCAGTTATTAAATGTTGTCAGAATATACGTTGGTGGAAAACAGAATTAGTATTGTGGCTGATGAAGGTTAGGTGTCGTGTCATTACCCATTAGTATCAGTAGGAGGGATATGAATTGTACGGGGAGGAGTTATCAGTAGGAGGGATAAGAACCGTACGGGGAGGAGTTATCAGTAGGAGGGATAACAACCGAATGGGGAGGAGTTATCAGTAGGAGGGATAAGAACCGTACGGGGAGGAGTTATCAGTAGGAGGGATAAAAACCGAATCTGGAGGAGTTATCAGTAGGAGTGATAAGAACCATATGAGGAGGAGTTATCAGTAGGAGGGATAACAACCGAATGGGGAGGAGTTATCAGTAGGAGCGATAAGAACCGTATGGGGAGGAGTTGTCAGTAGGAGGGATAAGAACCGTACGGGGAGGAGTTATCAGTAGGAGCGATAAGAACTGTACGGGGAGGAGTTATCAGTAGGAGGGATAACAACCGAATGGGGAGGAGTTATCAGTAGGAGCGATAAGAACCATATGGGGAGGAGTTATCAGTAGGAGGGATAAGAACCGTACGGGGAGGAGTTATCAGTAGGAGAGATAATAACTGTACGGGGAGGAGTTATCAGTAGGAGGGATAACAACCGAATGGGGAGGAGTTATCAGTAGGAGCGCTAAGAACCATATGGGGAGGAGTTATCAGTAGGAGGGATAAGAACCATATGGGGAGGAGTTATCAGTAGGAGGGATAAGAACCGAATGGGGGGAGTTATCAGTAGGAGGGATAAGAACTGTACTGGGAGGAGTTATCAGTAGGAGGGATAAGAACCATATAGGGAGGAGTTATCAGTAGGAGGGATAACAACCGAATGGGGAGGAGTTATTAGTAGGAGGAATAAGAACCATACAGGGAGGAGTTATCAGTAGGAGGGATAAGAACTACATGGGGAGGAGCTGTTGGACGTAAAGCTACTGTAACTGTGAAGTTAGGTACAAGCAGACATCTGCCCATTAAATTCAATGGCTGAAAATCTTGTACATACAAGGAGCTTCCTTACATAAATGCCAACATTTGAAAATTGAAAATCAGGACATTTTAGGCCACCCTTCCAATCTGCACTGACTATGCCCCACTATTGCATTGAGCCCACGCCCATTCGCCTCATAAATCCCACTTTTGGGGTTCTATTGCGATATATTAAACCTCCCTTTGACGCCTCCTATTGCTCTATATAACCCCTCCCTATAACTCCTCCTATTGTTCCATATAACACCTCCCTATAACTCCTCCTATTGCTCCATATAACTACTCCCTATAACTCCTCCTATTGCTCCATATAACCCCTCCCTATAACTCCTCCTATTGCTCCATATAACTACTCCCTATAACTCCTCCTATTGCTCCATATAACCCCTCCCTATAACTCCTCCTATTGCTCCATATAACTCCTCCCTATAACTCCTCCTATTGTTCCATATAACACCTCCCTATAACTCCTCCTATTGCTCCATATAACTACTCCCTATAACTCCTCCTATTGCTCCATATAACCCCTCCCTATAACTCCTCCTATTGCTCCATATAACCCTCCCTATAACTCCTTCTATTGCTCCATATAACCCTCCCTATAACTCCTCCTATTGCTCCATATAACTCCTCCCTATAACTCCTCCTATTGCTCCATATAACCCTCCCTATAACTCCTCCTATTGCTCCATATAACCCTCCCTGTAACATAACTTTGTAGTAAATACAATCAGCCGACCTTACCAGTAAAATTCAAATACTAGCATACTTTTAAAATATGCTCATTTCTTACACCCTTAAAGTACATCATACCAAACATTTTTTGTACTAGATTTCTGACTGGCATACTGTGATTTATATATACACATCTCATTCTGAGAATTTCAATGATATCTAAATGTACATGTTTTCCCTAAGTTTAAAAAGAATTCTTTTGAAAAAACAGACTTTATGTGATACATTTGTAATCCTTCCATGTGCCGTTCCCTAAATACATTCCCTTCTTCTATTTTATAATTTAAAATATATACATCGTTTTTGTTTTTTTTTTAAATTGTATATATAGATATTTATTTATACATTTTCAATTATTAAAAATAAATGTGAAGCATTTATAGGCTGTACATGCTTCACTAAATATAGTTTTTATTTTTAATAACACCCTGTAGTTGCTTGTACTTTTTGAAAATGTATATTAACGGTGCAACTGGGTGAAGTTAGGAAGCGGTGTGCCACCCATTATACAATTATATACATATATATATATATATATATTCATGCATATTATCATATATATAGATATATATCTCACAGTTACTGGATATACAAGGATGTTACCAGCAAACAGTTTGCAATGGATTTGTGCAGCAGTTTCCCTGTGATCTAAAGTATGAATTCATTGACATGAGCACAGCACTTTCTCACTTATTATAGGGATGTTCCTTCTTTTGCAGTTCTATACTAATAAATGCATAAAATAGTATTTATATAGTGAATAAAGTACCCCCTATTGTAAAAAGGATATTACAAATTACAGAGGAGTTCTGTGACCATATAAAAGCACAAGGCCAAAGGCTGAGTATTTTTATACAGGTCATGGAACTCCGAGGTGACTTCTAATATCCTTATATTTTGCAACTGGGGGAATTTTATTTATTATAATACACAAGTTTCAGTGAGTCATGTGACAGAAATGACATCACTAAGCTCCGATTATAACCGGTGACATCATTAAGCACAATTTATAAGGACATCATTTACAGGATATTGTGTATTATAAATACAGGTATGCGACCTATTATCCAGAATGCTCGGGACCCGGGGTTTTCCGGATAGCGGATCTCACTGTAATTTGGATCGTCAAAGAAAATCATGTAAACATTAAATGAACCCCAAAAGCTGGTTTTGCTTCCAATAAGGATTAATTATATCTTAGTTGGGATCAAACCTCTTATATGTAACTATTTCTTTCCTTAACTATATATGTAGGTACATATGTATACAAGTGTGGGTATATATATCAATATATATATATATATATATATATATATATATATATATATATATAACACAGAAATGTTGAAATTAAATATATGGCTGTACTCTGCATATTTAAGAGAAACAATTACAATAAATCCATGTGATATATTTTTTGCTCTGTTATAGGGATTCTTGTTACTGCTTTGATTTACTCATACATAAACATATAAATATATATATATATATATATAAGAGGTACATCTATAGAATAATATGAAGTCATTCTAGAAATAATATACAGTGCATACATTCAAAACATTACATTTGCATCGATTGCTCAAGTATAATCGTCATCATTATTTTCTCTTATCCATAAATATCTATTCTCGTTTATCCTATGGCTGCAACATGTTACAGATCTGAAACAATAAACATTTCTATTATACAGGTATGGGACCTGTTATCCAGAATGGTCGGGACCTGGGGCTTTCCGCATAACGGATCTTTCCGTGATTTGGATCTTCATACCTGAGGTCTACCAGAAAATCACGGAAACATTGAATTAACCCAATAAACTGGTTTTGCTTCCAATAAGGATTAATTATATCTTAGTTGGGATCAAGTATAAGCTACTGTTTTATTATAAGTAAATCATTTAAAAAAAAATTAATTAAATGGAGCCTATGGGAGACGGCCTTTCCGGATAACAGGATATCGGATCCTATACCTGTATATATTTTTAGATAATAGTACAGTAGAACCCCTGTTTAATATAAAATTAATAATATTTATATATGTGTCTATATATTGATAAATACAGACACTTGTATACATTATATATACCCACTCGCACACAATAATTCTGAAAACTTTCCATCAGGGAGCCCCATGAAATGATTTTCTAATAGGAAACGATTACACACCTTGAGTGCCACCGAGAGCTGAGCAGCGTGCAGGAGGAATTCGTGAATAGGAACAGGGCACTAGAGTGGTCTCAGCTGTATAATATAGGGGAACAGGGATGAACAGAGGGGTGGGAGCACTTGAACGCACAGTTGCCTCCTACGTGAGTGTTCGCAAACTCTGCACCCCAGGCTCCACACAGAATAGATGGGTGCTTCCAATTACTTTACTGTAACATTACATTTACAATAGTATTTAGGCATCAAGATTGTTACTAGAAGAGCCTGTGTGTATATGAGATATATATTTAATTAGGGACATTTATATACACATAAAGAAACATACATACATGTGTGTCTGCTGATCAGACTAGGCATGCGATTGATCAATACATACAGGTATGTGGAAACCCGCTATCCAGAACGCTCCGAATTAAGGAAAGGTTGTCCCCCATTGACTCAATTTTTATCCAAATAATCTAGATTTTTCAAAAAAAGATTTCCTTTTATACTGTAATAATAAAACAGCGCAGTGTACTTGATCCCAACTAAGATATAATTAATCCATATTGGAGTTTATATGATTTTCTAGTAGACTTAAGGTATGAAGATCCAAATTACGGAAAGATCCATTATCCAGGAAACCCCAGGTCCCGAGCATTCCTGATAACAGGTCCCATTCCTGTATAAGATCCCCCTGGTGACCCAATGCCAGGATAGCACTGGGCCAAGTTCCGGCTCTCCCCTGCCTTTATTCTAGGTGACGTTGCCCAGAAAAGGTTCATGTACTGACCCGGGCAATGCAATCTACGGGAAACGGGGGGTAGCTATATTAAGTTAAAACAAGACTTAAAGAAAAGGAGGAAAAAAAAATCCCCAAGCAAATTAAAGAAAACCTTGCCTTTTGTGTTTTTTCTTTCTTTTTAATCACAGAAACCCCTGCGGAAGGTTTAATGAAAATCAGAATGGCACATACCAGGCAAGTGTGGGCACATCTGCCAGCAGTCTGAAAAACACACAAAAACCTTTTAAGTTTCCGGGGGAAAGAAAACTTGGGCGATTTTAGCATGTTTCTTCTACGGGAACCATCAAAATATATATATCTACAATAAACCGGTTACAAATAGGGGAAAAAAAATGAAAATGAAAAAAAAAAAGGAGGGAAAGGTGAGAAAGGGAAAATAAACGAAGAGACAGAAGAGACAGAAGAATACGGCACGGGTGCAGAAAAGGGGTCGGTTATTCAGTTGCAAAATAATAAAAAGATTTAACAAATATGGGTTAAAAAAAAAAAAAGGCGCCTGGTAAAAACCTTACATCTCCTGATCCTTTTTCTCCTCTCCTCCAATTCCTTTTTTACTCTAACACCCAGTCCAAAATGTAGAGAAGTCAGCAGCGAAAAACTGGACAAATGCCATCTTCTTTCCGAGCCAGCCTGTAGGATTTCTCAGATGCAGTCAGGCTGCAATAGACTTTTTACAGGGGGGGTGGGGAGAGTGCGATAGAGAGACAGACAGGGAGAGATTGAGAGACACCAGGCTGTCTCTTTCCCCAACTACTGGAAGTTTTTGCTTTTTCTTTTTTTAAAAATTTTTTATTTCCTTTGCCAATTATTTTTTCATTTTAGCCGTAAAAACCTCAGGTTATTTGTTGTTGTCACCTTTGTTTTCAATATTGTTTCTCTTTCTGTCGCTCTAGTCTCCTGCCATTTTAGTGCCAACTCTGATGTTGGCATGGGCTGGAATTTTACTGTGTTGGCTGGGCTCACTCTCTCGCTCTCTCCCCCCTCTCTCCTAATCCCCCACCTCATTCAATCTCTCTCTCTTTCTGTGCCCACCCCCCCCTTTTCTCAATCCCTCTTCCCACCTCTTTCTTTCTCTTTTTTTCTGTCTCTCTCTCTTTTCTGTCTTAATTGTCCCCCGTCTCAGTAGTTTTTATGGTTTTAATCCTGTTTTACCCCATACCTTCTAAACACACACTTCTCACCTCACTCTTCGGTCTGTGTTTAATTCTTCCCCCCTCTGAAATTTTCCACTCCCCTTTTTATCCCTCCATTACTCTCACTCTCTCTTCTTCTTTATTTGTGGATAGACAGAGTGCCAGGGTAGAACTGAAATCGTGATTGAATTATTAATAAGAGAATTACAGTAATGTTAACATTGTGTAATCTGTGTGTGTGTGAGACTTTGTGCCATGCTTGGGTAGAGGCCGGGGAGAAATTAGGGAGCCGGTGCCAAGAGGCAGAAGTGGGGTGAATTAGAAAAAAAAAATTAAAAGAGAGCGAGAGACAGAGAGAGAAAAGTAAGGAGTTTGCAAAAGGGGCAGAGCTAGAAGTGAAAGAGACTGAGGAAGGAGGGAGCGAGAAAGCAGAAGTCAAGGAGAGAGAAGTGAATAAGTGAGGCCACGAGGCAATAAAGAAGAAAATGAAGACTGTCTCTGCAAAGAGAAGGGCCGGTTGGTATATGGGGGTGAGAGGAGAGGGATATGGTTTGAGGGAGCTGAAGAGAGAATACAGAAACTGCAGAAAGTAAGTCCCAAAGGTGCATTTGTTATGGGGAGAAAGGAGAAGGTAGAGAAGAGGGAGGGTGGAGATTATTTAGGGGAGGGGGGTACAAAGTTAATTCACTTTGCTGTAACCTTAATTTCCCCTCTAGAATAATCTAAAGCAATGTGGTCAAATTACATTTGATAGGGCAGATTAGAAGGACAAAGGTCCTGTCGGTGATTCAATAGGTTCTCTCCAAACGTTACAGTGTGGGCTGGGGCCGGCTCCATCTAAAGGCAGCACCTGGGGAGCCGTGAAAGGATTGTGTAGGAATTGTGTGTAGGAAGGGGGAGTGGAGGTGGCGGTTTTGGGAAGGGAAGTAAGGTAGGAGCATGAGAAAAGGAAGACAATGGGAACGAGGGGAGAACAGCATAGACATGTTCCACAAAGCCACAAATGAAAAGTAATAGGGAGTGGAGTAGAGAGAGGTGGGGAAATGGCTGGGAAAAAATGAGAGGAACTTAAACAGGATAGGGGGACGTTAAAGAGTAATTTATGGGCAACTGAATGGGCAAACCAATGGCATTTATCAGTGCCAATAAATTCAACATACTCTCAATACGAATAAGTTAGAATGTACTGTAGGGTGCTGAGAGTGAAAGTTGCAATGGCTGTGGAACCACATGCTGCAGAAAACTCACTTCCCAGAGACTATTATCCACTGTTACTATAGACACCATCTTTCCCTACTATACCTGCTATCCCACAGTCACACTCCCTTCCCAGAGACTATTATCCCACTGTTACTATAGGCACCATCTCTCACTACTATACCTGCTATACCACAGTCACACTCCCTTCTCAGAGACTATTATCCACTGTTACTATAGGCACCATATCTCCCTACTATACCTGCTATCCCACAGTCACACTCCCTTCCCAGAGACTATTATCCACTGTTACTATAGGCACCATCTCTCCCTACTATACCTGCTATCCCACAGTCACACTCCCTTCCCAGAGACTATTATCCACTGTTACTATAGGCACCATCTCTCCCTACTATACCTGCTATCCCACAGTCACACTCCCTTCCCAGAGACTATTATCCACTGATACTATAGACACCATCTCTCCCTACTATACCTGCTATCTCACAGTCACACTCCCTTCCCAGAGACTATTATCCACTGTTACTATAGGCACCATCTCTCCCTAGTATACCTGCTATCCCACAGTCACACTCCCTTCCCAGAGACTATTATCCACTGTTACTATAGACACCATCTCTCCCTACTATACCTGCTATCCCACAGTCACACTCCCTTCCCAGAGACTATTATCCCATTGTTACTATAGACACCATCTCTCCCTACTATACCTGCTATCCCACAGTCACACTCCCTTCCCAGAGACTATTATCCCACTGTTAATATAGGCACCATCTCTCCCTACTATACCTGCTATCCCTCAGCCACAGTCTTTTACCGGGATCTATTATCACCAGAGGCCTGTACTACCAAGAGATACATTTGTGGTAATTATACAGATTTCGCTTAAAAGTGCTGTTTTTCAGGGCTCACCTATAAGACAGTCTCCCCTGCTTGTGCCCTTTTAAAACTACTTGGTGCAAAGACTCTTTGTGTAGCTGACACGGTCGGGTCCACCTCTGTGCCCAGTCCTTTATGTATATACTGTGTGGAGTAGAGAAACCTGTATGGTTCTTGTGGATCTAGAAGGAGAGGGCAGAGAAGACTGTATTTATAGATGGTAATACATAGCAGGCCTTACATCTGGGTTTTATGAAGAATGGATTAATAGTGTTAAAACTTAGCAGCAGCATAGACTATAATAGGAGTATAGAGAAGCTTGTGTGGCAGGGACAGAAAGACAGAGATATGGTTACAACTCAAGTTTGGTGACTGCAGAGCAGTGTGTAACCGGGAGTAGAGCAGTGTGTAACCGGGAGTAGAGCAGTGTGTAACTGGGAGCAAAGAAGTGTGTAACTGGGAGTAGAGAAGTGTGTAACTGGGAGTAGAGCAGTGTGTAACTGGGAGTAGAGAAGTGTTTAACTGGGAGTAGAGAAGTGTGTAACTGGGAGTAGAGAAGTGTTTAACTGGGAGTAGAGAAGTGTGTAACTGGGAGCAGAGAAGTGTGTAACTGGGAGCAGAGAAGTGTGTAACTGGGAGTAGAGCAGTGTGTAACTGGGAGTAGAGAAGTGTGTAACTGGGAGTAGAGAAGTGTGTAACTGGGAGTAGAGCAGTGTGTAACTGGGAGTAGAGCAGTGTGTAACTGGGAGTAGAGAAGTGTGTAACTGGGAGTAGAGCAGTGTGTAACTGGGAGTAGAGAAGTGTTTAACTGGGAGTAGAGAAGTGTGTAACTGGGAGCAGAGAAGTGTGTAACTGGGAGTAGAGAAGTGTGTAAATGGGAGTAGAGAAGTGTGTAACTGGGAGTAGAGAAGTGTGCAGCCATTCAAGCACAGGATACACAGTAGATAACATATAGGGTCTTAAGAATCCTATTGCACACTACAGAGCTTATCTGTTATCCACTGTGTATCCTGTGCTTGAATGGCTGCCCCCATTGCTACACAGCAGCTTGTTTATTTAAACTATAGTAGTACTTATCTGTTATCTACTGTGTATCCTGTGCTTGAATGGCTGCCCCCATGGCTACACAGCAGCTTGTTTATATAAACTATATTAGTACTTATCTGTTATCTACTGTGTATCCTGTGCTTGAATGGCTGCCCCCATGGCTACACAGTAGCTTGTTTATATAAACTATAGTAGTACTTATCTGTTATCTACTGTGTATCCTGTGCTTGAATGGCTGCCCCCATGGCTACACAGCAGCTTGTTTATATAAACTATAGTAGTACTTATCTGTTATCTACTGTGTATCCTGTGTTTGAATGACTGCCCCCATGGCTACACAGCAGCTTGTTTATATAAACTATAGTAGTACTTATCTGTTATCTACTGTGTATCCTGTGCTTGAATGGCTGCCCCCATGGCTACACAGCAGCTTGTTTATATAAACTATAGTAGTACTTATCTGTTATCTACTGTGTATCCTGTGCTTGAATGGCTGCCCCATGGCAAACACATCAGTTGTACCAGTGGAGGGCAAGACTACATTATATTGTCATTCCTTTAAAAAAAACTTACATTTTTTGGTGTTACTGTTCCTTTAACCAGAAAATAGGAGGAGCTTTATATGGATTGGGGGGCCTGTCTATGTATAGAAATAGGCAATATAAATGGGTGTTACCCAAGTACATTGTGGGCAGAAAATGTGCCATAAAATGTCCGATTTATGGATTTTCACATTTTGGGAGGTTTGTTAAGGAATGGAGTTACATTTTAGGCGACGGGCAAACTGATCTAGTAGAAGTAGATTCTTATTTGACCTGCAGTTTCCTGTCATCCCGAGAATTTGCAACAGAAAAGCAAAATGCATCTAAATTTACTCTTTCATGCCTGGGCTTCGGCTTGGTCGGTACTTTATATTCATAAATACACACAGCACAACACTCAGCCGGGATGCATGCCTGAAACCCAATCACATCATATATATATATATATATACAGTACCTATAGTGGGCCAATCAGTAGGAAGTGACAGCAAAACCATAAAGCAACTACCACGGTAAAGCAAGTAAGATATATATATAGTCAGTCTTGTAAGGTGCACTCTTAACCAACCACAACAACTGCCTGGGTGCTAGGTCAACACCATAATGCACACATTACCAAAAATAACCGCACTCATGTGAAAAACACAAAATAAATATTTGTGTTTTTCAGGGCCGCCTCTGCCATGTGGCAAGGTGAAACCCTTGCCTCAGGCGGCAGCGAGCGGCCTGTTACAAGGGGCGGCAAAAAGCCGCCTCTTGTAACTTTAAGAGCCAAACTTCCAGGTTTTAACCCGGAAATTCGGCTCCGCTAGTGCAAAGAGCGCTATTGCGCTCAATGCACTAGCGATACTGCCCCCTGAAACCCGCTCCGACGCTAATTTTTAAGCGCGGAGCGGGAGAGGAGGGGCGGCATCTGGGCTGCTGCCTCAGCCCCAGAATCAGCGCTGGTTATTTTTGGTAATATATATATATATATATATATATATATATATATATATATATTTATATATATATATATATAAAGTTCTTCACCAATGAGACGCACGGCCAATGTTAAAAATCTAATTATGGAAAGTGGCTCTGGCTCAGTCATTGTACAGCTCTGTGGCAATTTAGTAAATGGATCTATCTAACCTTTTCTGCCTTTGTGTGTCCCAGTCAATGTTCATACAGTATCTATCAGTTATCTGTTTACTATTGATCTTACACCTCTGTATCTCTCCCTCACACTCTGTCTCACACCTTTATCTTATGGACAGGCCAGATACAGAGGCTGCTGCCAATCAACCAACAAATTCACCTACTGACAGAAACTTCTTTATTCGTGTAGAGAATGTGTATGGAACCTGTCATTCAGAAGGCTGGGGATATGGGGTTTTTCAGATAAGGGATCTTTCCATTATTTGGCTCTTCATACCTTATGATACATGTAAATATTAAATGAACCCAATAGGCTGGTTTTGCCGCCAATAAGGATTAATTATATCTTAGTTGGGATCAAGTACAAGATACTGTTTTATTATTACACAGAAAAAGGAAAATAATCAAAAAAATTGGATAAAATGGCCTTTCCGTTATTTTGAGCATTCTGGATAATGGGTTTCCAGATAACAAATCCCATACCTGTATTTATATACCTATAGTGTATCAGTTTATAACTATCTTCTCTCTCTCTTTCTCTCTCTCTAGCTATCTCTTCTCTATCTATCTATCTATCTATCTATCTATCTCTCGATCTATCATCTATCTACCTTTTCTCTCTTTCTCTCTCAGTCTATCCATCATATCTCT